>NC_052513.1:45550818-45735090 GCF_014356525.2 Nilaparvata lugens | reverse complement strand
CGAGTCATATTGTAGAAGAGCATGCACTTGTCATTCAGTAACTACAAGGTAACCAACACACTAACTACACTTCACCGAGACATGACACAACATCACCAACAAACATCGTTGCCCACCCCTTGCCTCACAAGGAGATCAGAAATAAATTTTTACCGAAACTGGAGACCAAGCCAACTTTCTGAATTCAGACGGCAGAGGCAGATGTCTGACTGTCTAAATTGTGCGCTAAAATTGAGTCAGATTGTAGAAGAGCATGCACTTGTCATTTGGTAACTATAAAGTAACCAACACACTGTGTTGGTGATGTTGTGTGACATGACACAAAATCACCAACAAACATCGTCGCCCACCCCTTGCCTCACAAGGAGATCAGAAATAAATTTTTACCGAAACTGAAGAACAAGCCAACTTTCTGAATTCAGACGGCAGAGGCAGATGTCTGACTGTCTAAATTGTGCGCCAAAATCGAGTCATATTGTAGAAGAGCATGCACTTGTCATTCAGTAACTACAAGGTAACCAACACACTAACTACACTTCACCGAGACATGACACAACATCACCAACAAACATCGCTGGCCACCCCTTGCCTCACAAGGAGATCAGAAATTAATTTTTACCGAAACTGAAGACCAAGCCAACTTTCTGAATTCAGACGGCAGAGGCAGATGTCTGGCTGTCTAAATTGTGCGCCAAAATCGAGTCTTATTGTAGAAGAGCATGCACTTGTCATTTGGTAGCTATAAAGTAACCAACACACTGTGTTGGTGATGTTGTGTTTCTTGTTGGTGATGTTGTGTGACATGACACAACATCACCAACAAACATCGTTGCCCACCCCTTGCCTCACAAGGAGATCAGAAATAGATTTTCACTGAAACTGAAGATCAAGCCAACTTTCAGAATTCAGACGGCAGAGGCAGATGTCTGGCTGTCTAAATTGTGCGCCAAAATCGAGTCTTATTGTAGAAGAGCATGCACTTCTCACTTGGTCACTATAAAGTAACCAACACACTGTGTTGGTGATGTTGTCTTGTTGGTGATGTTGTGTGACATGACACAACATCACCAACAAACATCGTCGCCCACCCCTTGCCTCACAAGGAGATCAGAAATTAATTTTTACCGAAACTGAAGAACAAGCCAACTTTCAGAATTCAGACGGCAGAGGCAGATGTCTCACTGTCTAAATTGTGTGCCAAAATCGAGTCAGATTGTAGAAGAGCATGCACTTGTCATTTGGTAACTATAAAGTAACCAACACACTGTGTTGGTGATGTTGTCTTGTTGGTGATGTTGTCTTGTTGGTGATGTTGTGTGACATGACACAAAATCACCAACAAACATCGTTGCCCACCCCTTGCCTCACAAGGAGATCAGAAATAGATTTTCACTGAAACTGAAGATCAAGCCAACTTTCAGAATTCAGACGGCAGAGGCAGATGTCTGGCTGTCTAAATTGTGCGCTAAAATTGAGTCAGGTTGTAGAAGAGCATGCACTTGTCATTTGGTAACTATAAAGTAACCAACACACTGTGTTGGTGATGTTGTCTTGTTGGTGATGTTGTGTGACATGACACAAAATCACCAACAAACATCGCTGGCCACCCCTTGCCTCACAAGGAGATCAGAAATAAATTTTCACCAAAACTGAAGAACAAGCCAACTTTCTGAATTCAGACGGCAGAGGCAGATGTCTCACTGTCTAAATTGTGTGCCAAAATCGAGTCATATTGTAGAAGAGCATGCACTTGTCATTCAGTAACTACAAGGTAACCAACACACTAACTACACTTCACCGAGACATGACACAACATCACCAACAAACATCGTTGCCCACCCCTTGCCTCACAAGGAGATCAGAAATTAATTTTTACCGAAACTGAAGACCAAGCCAACTTTCTGAATTCAGACGGCAGAGGCAGATGTCTGACTGTCTAAATTGTGCGCTAAAATTGAGTCAGGTTGTAGAAGAGCATGCACTTGTCATTTGGTAACTATAAAGTAACCAACACACTGTGTTGGTGATGTTGTGTGACATGACACAAAATCACCAACAAACATCGCTGGCCACCCCTTGCCTCACAAGGAGATCAGAAATAAATTTTTACCGAAACTGGAGACCAAGCCAACTTTCTGAATTCAGACGGCAGAGGCAGATGTCTGACTGTCTAAATTGTGCGCCAAAATCGAGTCATATTGTAGAAGAGCATGCACTTGTCATTTGGTAACTATAAAGTAACCAACACACTGTGTTGGTGATGTTGTGTTTCTTGTTGGTGATGTTGTCTGCCTTGTTGGTGATGTTGTGTCTTGTTGGTGATGTTGTGTGACATGACACAAAATCACCAACAAACATCGCTGGCCACCCCTTGCCTCACAAGGAGATCAGAAATAAATTTTCACCAAAACTGAAGAACAAGCCAACTTTCTGAATTCAGACGGCAGAGGCAGATGTCTGACTGTCTAAATTGTGCGCTAAAATTGAGTCAGATTGTAGAAGAGCATGCACTTGTCATTCAGTTACTACAAGGTAACCAACACACTAACTACACTTCACCGAGACATGACACAACATCACCAACAAACATCGTTGCCCACCCCTTGCCTCACAAGGAGATCAGAAATTAATTTTTACCGAAACTGAAGACCAAGCCAACTTTCTGAATTCAGACGGCAGAGGCAGATGTCTGACTGTCTAAATTGTGCGCCAAAATCGAGTCATATTGTAGAAGAGCATGCACTTGTCACTTGATCACTATGAAGTAACCAACTCACTGTGTTGGTGATGTTGTCTTGTTGGTGATGTTGTGTTTCTTGTTGGTGATGTTGTCTGTCTTGTTGGTGATGTTGTCTGCCTTGTTGGTGATGTTGTCTGTCTTGTTGGTGATGTTGTGTGACATGACACAAAATCACCAACAAACATCGCTGGCCACCCCTTGCCTCACAAGGAGATCAGAAATAAATTTTCACTGAAACTGAAGATCAAGCCAACTTTCAGAATTCAGACGGCAGAGGCAGATGTCTCACTGTCTAAATTGTGTGCCAAAATCGAGTCAGATTGTAGAAGAGCATGCACTTGTCATTTGGTAACTATAAAGTAACCAACACACTGTGTTGGTGATGTTGTCTTGTTGGTGATGTTGTCTTGTTGGTGATGTTGTCTTGTTGGTGATGTTGTCTGCCTTGTTGGTGATGTTGTCTTGTTGGTGATGTTGTGTTTCTTGTTGGTGATGTTGTCTTGTTGGTGATGTTGTCTGCCTTGTTGGTGATGTTGTCTTGTTGGTGATGTTGTCTTGTTGGTGATGTTGTCTGTCTTGTTGGTGATGTTGTGTGACATGACACAAAATCACCAACAAACATCGCTGGCCACCCCTTGCCTCACAAGGTGATCAGAAATAAATTTTCACTGAAACTGAAGATCAAGCCAACTTTCAGAATTCAGACGGCAGAGACAGATGTCTGACTGTCTAAATTGTGCGCTAAAATCGAGTCAGATTGTAGAAGAGCATGCACTTGTCATTCAGTTACTACAAGGTAACCAACACACTAACTACACTTCACCGAGACATGACACAACATCACCAACAAACATCGTTGCCCACCCCTTGCCTCACAAGGAGATCAGAAATAGATTTTCACTGAAACTGAAGATCAAGCCAACTTTCAGAATTCAGACGGCAGAGGCAGATGTCTGACTGTCTAAATTGTGCGCCAAAATCGAGTCATATTGTAGAAGAGCATGCACTTGTCATTGGTAACTATAAAGTAACCAACACACTGTGTTGGTGATGTTGTCTTGTTGGTGATGTTGTCTTGTTGGTGATGTTGTCTGCCTTGTTGGTGATGTTGTCTTGTTGGTGATGTTGTCTGTCTTGTTGGTGATGTTGTGTGACATGACACAAAATCACCAACAAACATCGCTGGCCACCCCTTGCCTCACAAGGAGATCAGAAATAAATTTTCACTGAAACTGAAGATCAAGCCAACTTTCAGAATTCAGACGGCAGAGGCAGATGTCTCACTGTCTAAATTGTGTGCCAAAATCGAGTCAGATTGTAGAAGAGCATGCACTTGTCATTTGGTAACTATAAAGTAACCAACACACTGTGTTGGTGATGTTGTGTTCTTGTTGGTGATGTTGTCTTGTTGGTGATGTTGTCTTGTTGGTGATGTTGTGTTTCTTGTTGGTGATGTTGTCTGTCTTGTTGGTGATGTTGTCTTGTTGGTGATGTTGTGTTCTTGTTGGTGATGTGTCTTGTTGGTGATGTTGTCTGCCTTGTTGGTGATGTTGTCTTGTTGGTGATGTTGTCTGTCTTGTGGTGATGTTGTCTGTCTTGTTGGTGATGTTGTGTGACATGACACAAAATCACCAACAAACATCGCTGGCCACCCCTTGCCTCACAAGGAGATCAGAAATAGATTTTCACTGAAACTGAAGATCAAGCCAACTTTCAGAATTCAGACGGCAGAGGCAGATGTCTGACTGTCTAAATTGTGCGCTAAAATTGAGTCAGGTTGTAGAAGAGCATGCACTTGTCATTCAGTAACTACAAGGTAACCAACACACTAACTACACTTCACCGAGACATGACACAACATCACCAACAAACATCGTTGCCCACCCCTTGCCTCACAAGGAGATCAGAAATAGATTTTCACTGAAACTGAAGATCAAGCCAACTTTCAGAATTCAGACGGCAGAGGCAGATGTCTCACTGTCTAAATTGTGTGCCAAAATCGAGTCAGATTGTAGAAGAGCATGCACTTGTCATTTGGTAACTATAAAGTAACCAACACACTGTGTTGGTGATGTTGTCTGTCTTGTTGGTGATGTTGTGTGACATGACACAAAATCACCAACAAACATCGCTGGCCACCCCTTGCCTCACAAGGAGATTAGAAATAAATTTTCACCAAAACTGAAGAACAAGCCAACTTTCTGAATTCAGACGGCAGAGGCAGATGTCTGACTGTCTAAATTGTGCGCTAAAATTGAGTCAGATTGTAGAAGAGCATGCACTTGTCATTCAGTTACTACAAGGTAACCAACACACTAACTACACTTCACCGAGACATGACACAACATCACCAACAAACATCGTTGCCCACCCCTTGCCTCACAAGGAGATCAGAAATTAATTTTTACCGAAACTGAAGACCAAGCCAACTTTCTGAATTCAGACGGCAGAGGCAGATGTCTGACTGTCTAAATTGTGCGCCAAAATCGAGTCATATTGTAGAAGAGCATGCACTTGTCATTTGGTAACTATAAAGTAACCAACACACTGTGTTGGTGATGTTGTCTGCCTTGTTGGTGATGTTGTCTGCCTTGTTGGTGATGTTGTGTTTCTTGTTGGTGATGTTGTCTGTCTTGTTGGTGATGTTGTCTGCCTTGTTGGTGATGTTGTCTGTCTTGTTGGTGATGTTGTCTGCCTTGTTGATGATGTTGTCTTGTTGGTGATGTTGTGTTTCTTGTTGGTGATGTTGTCTGTCTTGTTGGTGATGTCTTGTTGGTGATGTTGTCTGTCTTGTTGGTGATGTTGTCTTTCTTGTTGGTGATGTTGTCTTGTTGGTGATGTTGTGTTCCTTGTTGGTGATGTTGTGTTTCTTATTGGTGATGTTCTCTTGTTGGTGATGTTGTCTTGTTGGTGATGTTGGCTGTCTTGTTGGTGATGTTGTGTTTCTTGTTGGTGATGTTGTCTTCCTTGTTGGTGATGTTGTCATGTTGGTGATGTTGTCTTTTTTGTTGGTGATGTTGTGTTCCTTGTTGGTGATGTTGTCTTGTTGGTGATGTTGTCTAGTTGGTGATGTTGTCTTCCTTGTTGGTGATGTTGTGTTCTTGTTGGTGATGTTGTCTTCCTTGTTGGTGATGTTGTCTTTCTTGTTGGTGATGTTGTCTTTCTTGTTGGTGATTTTGTCTTGTTGGTGATGTTGTCTTGTTGGTGATGTTGTGTTCAACAACAATAAAATTCAATAACAAATCAACACTTTATCAACAAATCAACACTTTATCAAAAAATCAATAAATATTGAATAGAACTCACAAAATTCACTTCAAATGGTGTTCTCTTGTTTTCAGATAACTGAATCAACAAGAAATGAGCATCAGTTACAAATTCAGCTTTGAAAGATATCCAGTTAATTTTTATCCAGTGCAATTTTTTAAACAGAGCACAACTCTTGAGATGTTCACTTTTCGACTTCACAATATTGCAACTGATAAGTTTTCTCTCTTGAAGTTTCCATTCAACTTAACAAGTAAAAAGTATTTACAAGAGTAAGTAATATTCATCATTTTAGCATAAATATGTATACAACACATATTATTTGTTTGAATAACAAATAATGGAATGTGGCTGTTGAATGCAACAAACAATGAAGCCTTGTTATTCTAACCTAAAAGGACAAGAAACGTTTTTCCACTTACCTCGGTAGAAGGCCTTTTCTGAGGTTTTTCTCTGGTTTTTGTTGTTGGAATACTCTTTCCCACTATTCCTCCGACACTTTTTAACTTTTTTCTTCCAACATTCAACATTGATCTTCCATTTTTTACCAATATTTACATGTTTAATAGAAATCGAATTATGACAGAAACAAAGCTGCATCATTTGAAAGTGGAAAAAGCCTACAAAACTTTGAACGAGGACGTAGAAAGTGCCACAAAGAATGACAGCATCATTGTTTTGTGTGTGGAACTCCAGCAGGTTTTATTTACACATTCACAACCTTACACATTCGAATATTTTTTATCAAAGACAATATTCAAACTATAACTTTGCTATTCACAATATGGGTAGTAATGAAGTGACAATGGCTTTTTGGCATGAAACAGTAGCCAAACGTGGTTCAGCAGAAATAAGCTCCTGCATCCTCAAGTATATTACTGGAACTTTTGAGAAGCTAGAGCCTCATCAACAATGCACACTCACAGTATGGTCAGATAGGTGCATTGGCCAAAACAACAACTGGCGTATGCTTCCTCTCTATCATTACCTTGTTTGTTCAAAGTATTTTACTGAAGTTAACCAAAAGTTTTTAATGTCTGGTCACAGTTTTCTCTCGTGTGACAGGGATTTTGCCCTTATTGAAAGGAGCAAAAAAACAGCAACTCTTCATGTGCCTCAACATGTGATGACCATGATTGAAAATTCCCGTCCTTCAAACCCTTTCCATGTCATGGCTATGCAACACGACGATTTTATTGATTTGTCTTCAGCTGAAAAGCAACTGAATAAAAATTCAAAACTTATCAAAGTAAGCCAAGGAAGATGGCTACAGATTGAGCAGATGATCCAAGTCAAATTCATTTGAGGAAAACCCATTATCTTTTAGAGTCATGGAAAACTGATGTCATCTTGAAAGCACCAAGAGGTCGTCGTCCACCTCAACTCTCATCATTATATATAATGTGATTGACCCCCTTCAGTTCCCAAAGCTCTATCAGGGTCCGTTACCAATAACAAGAGGCAAAAAAGATGATTTGCTGGATGTGTTGCCATTAATGCCTGAAGAACACAGGCAGTTTTATCTAGAGCTTCCAAGTGAGTAAACAACATGTGAAAGGAACACTGTTATGTTCATTTTCACACTGTTTAAATCCCAAAATAAATAAACAATATTATTAGTCAAAGACAAATACAGTAATAATATTTTTCAAGAAGACATTGTGTATTTTGTGTGAATTACTAATTAAAATGAAATGTTTCATAAAAAAGGTGTTATTTTCATTTTGAGAGTTTTGTTCCTAAGTAATCAAAATCAAAGATTACACGTTTTCATATTAATGAGAGCAATTTCATGAAACGTGAAACTTAGCTGCTTGCAACCGATGGATTTGATCTAAAGTTTCACATTTCATAAAATAGGTTCCATGAAACATGTTTCTTTGATTTGCATCCCACCTTGAAACTTTATTTATGGAAAAACGTTTCAAACGCCAGTACTCTTTTGTGCATAGTTTCAATGGAAAAACATTAGTTATCCATATCAACTATACACAAGCAACGTTTTTTCACTATAATTATAATTAAAATGCCGAAATTAATAGATTACAAACTATTTATTGAAAACCACCACATACATCTTGTGTTCACAGGACCTATAATATACATTCTGTGAAAAAATATTTTCAAAATATCCAAAAAATCAACATTGAAACGTTTTTTTTAGTTCCTGTAAAATTTGAGAAATGGCGCTCGTAACGTTTTTCCTGGGAGCCATTCAATTGTTTTTCAATAGAGCTTCTAACAATATATAGAATATTATTTTAGGGGCCATAATTGATGAAACTTAATAACTTCACTGGGATAAACACATCTTACATCAAACAGCTGAAAATAAAAAAAAATATTCACAAACTCGGCCAGCTACTATCAAAAATGTTTATTATGCAATAGTCAAGTCCATAGCAAGAACCTTGCTGATGACAAAACATTCATGATGAACATGTTTGTGAGCATGATAAAAATGCATGTACACACATGTTTACCAAGCATGTCCTACCGTTAGTGGCCAGCCTAAGAGTTCTATAATGTTATTCTTGAAATCGAGACTTCATCTTATATTCTACGAAATATTATCAAGACTCCAATCTATCAAATATACAATTAAATCTATGAAATATATAGCAAGAAAATAATATTCTCACCTTTTTCCTGATATTTCTAAATTTTTATTGTTGTTATATTCTCCAATGATGACGCATTTCATGCTGCATAGAATTCTCAAAAAAGGTGGTGAAGAGAAAATAATGCTGTTTTGTCAAAAAATGTATTTTGACAGATATAGGTCTACCTACTTGATTAGTTGAATATCAATCGCAAGAAAAAATCGATAATAAATTATTAATATAGAGTTGAAATTAGTGTAAAAACCTAGAAAAATCACACAGAGATATCCTTCAAAAATTAGGGACAAGAAAAAAGTTCAAACTGGGAGAAACCTGGGAATGATCATACACAATTTGTCTTGGGAAATTGGAGACAAATTGAAATGTTTGGAGAAAACATACAACACTTGAAAATTTACAACTATCACAAGTGAACAGACATAATGAACATTGTTTAAATCATAGTAGATATTACAAAAAATACACATGATATAGAAACATATCCTTGAAACTATGAGTCTACCCAGCTCAATTGGAGCCTCGAGCCTAGCCTTTAATTCACATGACATGTACAATGGAAAACACAAAAAACAAATATGCCTCCAACAGACCTGGATAGGAAAGTTTCTGGAAAAGAGGTTGGTTTTTGGGGAGAGAGTCAGAGTGGACCTTCAAATCAGTATGCTCAGCCCATTGAATTGAGATCCTAGCTCCAAGTGATCGACAGTTAACAACCACCCCAGTGTCTGGCTGCATTGGTGGATGTCATTGCTGTCTTTCACTCAAATAAGGTCCTGAAAATGGTTTTTCAGGTCTGTTGGTGCATTCAAACAAACCGTGTGTGGTGAGGGACCTGAGCTAGATGTGCTAAAACCCTATCCTTAATCTAAAAAGTTTGCTGACTGCAAAATCGAATCTAAATGTCCTACTTTTATGAGGGGTTCCTAATGAGAGAGCTAATATTTTTGAAAAATTTAAAGAGGAGTGAGTTTGTCTCACTGAGCTGGAAGCATAATCAGCATGCCGAGCCCACTGAAATAGGCAATAGGTACTGAAATAGCAATTGGTACTCAGTACAGGGTCTGGCTGTATTGGTGTGAGTCGATACTGTCTTTCATACCTCATCACAAAGGAAAAGAATAAGGGACGCTATATCTATGACAAAAAAACATTAATACAAAATGAGTAACTCATTTTTACGTTAACAGGAATATTTCCAAAATATGTCAGACTTCTATGCAAAAATTTTGAGTTACTCAAAATTTAAACTTAGTTTTTTAATGATCAAACTAATATGATGAGGTCAGGGCCAGGGAATCCTTGATGATCCTTGACATGTGCACAAGAAATAATAAAAAGACAATAAAATATGCCTTCAACAGACCGGGATAAGGAAAAAGGTTGGTTTTTGGGGAGAGTAGAGTGGATCTTCAAATCAGTATGCCCAGCCCACTGAATTGAGATCCTAGCTCCAAGTGATCGACAGTTAATAACTATGTTTTTATTATTGTATTATTATATATATATATATATATATATATATAATATATATATATATATATATATATAATATATATATATATATGTATATAATTGTATTACACATTGTCCAATAATCTGATAATGAGTTCCCTCCAGATTTATTTTTCATCAATGATTAAATGAGGCTCCATATCATATTACTGTTATACATTAGTTATTAATATTATATAATATATATTATATATTATATATTATATATAATATAATAAAAATAACCCCAGGGTCTGGCTGCATTGGTGGATGTCATTGCTGTCTTTCACTCAAAAAGATCCTGAAAACGGTATTTCAGATCTGTTGGTGCATTTTAACAAACCGTGTGTGGTGAGGAACCTGACCCAGATCTATAGAGGTGCTGAAACCCTATCCTTTTAATCTAAAACGTTTACTGACTGCAAAATCGAATCTAAATGTCCTACTTTTATTAGGGGCTCCTAATGAGGGAGCTAATATTTTTAAATAATTCAAAGAGGAGTGAGTTTGTCTCACTGACTGGAAGCATAATCAGCATGCCGAGCCCACTGAAATAGGCCTCCAACTCTATGATTGACAGCAATATGGTACTCAGTAAAGGGTCTGGCTGTATTGGTCTGAGCCGATACTGTCTTCCATACCTCATCACAAAGGGCCAGAATAAGGGACGCTACATCTATAACAAAAAACATCAATACAAAATGAGTAACTCATTATTACGTTAACAAGAATATTCTCAAAATATGTCAGACCTCTATGCAAAAATTATGAGTTACTCAAAATTGAAATTAAGTTTTAAAACTATTAAACTAATGATGAGGTCAGGGCCAGAGAATCCATGATGATCCTTGATGGTCCTTGGAAGCCTGCTGTATTAAATCTATGTGTTGGTATTTGTGTGTGTGTGTGTGTGTGTGTGTGTGAAAAAAAACGATGTGGAACATCCCACCAGTAGAGCTGTACAACACATCACTTTAAATTCAATACTTGTAGCTGAAGGCTAGAAAAATTGTTGTGGAACAGTTTTATAAGGGAATATAATAATTAATTTATATTAATGATGTGTGTGAGGACATTTTTGTGTAACATTGAAGCAATTTGAAACATGAAGCATTTAAAGCATGTAGCAATTTGAAGTCACTGACTCACCAAGCTGCAATCAGCTCAAACCTGGAAACAAACAAAATGAAATTTATTTTTATGAAACAAGGAAGTTCATGGAATGATTCAAATTAAAAACAATTGAAACAATCATTCAAAAAATGTTCAAGTCACAAAATTGACTCAAGTTAAAAAATGCTTTCTAAATAATGAAAGAATGTCTCACCTCATCTTTGTTGCGGTTGCGCCCTCCCAGCAACCAGCAAGTCCAGAGTCCAGAGTTGTCGTCCAGTCTTTTGAGCACTATTACACAACACTGCACTACTTTCACTAGACTTTAAATGCACTCGCGGAACGCGTATCCATTTTTGTGCGGTACGGAATGTTCAGAGTTCATCACTGTATACAGTGGGTGATAGCTGAAAATACAAAACAAAAACTATTAGAATGATGCAGTAGCTGGGGTGCCCACAAGGGGGGGCATGGCGCAATTTGCGCCATCAACATTTTTGGGGGGGGCACGATTTTTTTACATTTTATGTCAACATTTTGAATCATGGCTGAAAAATCAAGGTATTAAATAGAGATATCCTAATGTAGTTAATTTTAATACTTTTTCCCACCTTTACAAAATGTTATATTTTGCAAAGTGTAACTCAATATAAAGCATGAAAAATACAATTTGTTGTATGCAGGAATTTTAGTAAATTTAAGCCTATGAATTTGAAGGTAAATCTTTGACAAAAAAAAATTATAACTTCATCATCCACTATTATTCTGATTCCCTCTGCTTCATTTTCATTTTTAATGGTCCTGTGTTTGAGTTTCCTTGCTGTTGCAACCTAATTTTCTCAAAAAGCACAATGATGAGTTAAATTGTAATGTACATTTTAATCTAATAATTATTTCAATTTTGAAGGCGTTTCATGATGATATTAATGTCTCTGAAATGAAAATGCAAATATAAACAACATCGCAAACTCTTGTGAATTTGACAGAAGAAAAAACTTCTTTTGTGAAAAATATCAAAAGAAGCCATTTCAATCTTTCAAATGTACACCCTATTTACGACACAGTAATCAAGTAATTATTATAATGCTTCATTACTTTTTCTGTTTTGTATAATTTATTTCCTCAAAAAAAAAATACATTCACAGAAACAGAAATATTACATTAGTCTATGAAGAAATATCTCCCTGCAAAGGTAAAAACCTGAGCGCAGGAAGGAGTCTATATAAATTCTGATCACAACAAAGCAGCAAGAAGGCGAACTATTCTAAGCAAAAACAATGCATAAACTATTTTGATTATTTTTCTTATGTGAAATATATTTCAACATTTATATATTCACTTATATTTTATATATATATTACTTATATTTTTCTACATTATTAAGTATTCCTACAAATAGAATAAGACATAGTTATGAGAACACTTTAGACAGGCAGAAATACACAAACTACAAAATGAAATATTGAGTTTTGAAAATTAAGTAAGTTCAATACAGAAACACAACGGAAATCCTCCACAACTCTTAAAAAATCGGTAGACAAGAAATAGGTACCTGACAAACTCAGATCACCATACAATAAGATCATTTGTTTTTATCCAATTATCCACTTCCTTAGAGTTATGTTTCTTACAGCTTATTTTAATAATTCTACTAGACACAACATTTATTAATCTATTAACTCTGTAATTGAATTGATATCGACAAACATTCAGGTCAACTCTGTTGTATAATAGTCCAGTCAAATGGTCGTTTCTCAGGAAACAGCCAGAAAGAATTTTTATCGACGGTTCTATAAGTATTTTGGGGCGCTGAATTCTAATCTGAAATTTTCTGACACGCCAGAGGGCAGCTTGACCCCCAAAACTCCCAAAAAACCCAAAATTTTGGACTCTTTTCAAGTTTTTCATTTAATCTTGAGAACCTTTAACTTTTCGAAAATCATGTCCTACAGCCAAAATTCAAATTTTCATTATATAATACCTTTTCATGGCCTTCCTAACAAAAAAGAAACATATTTCGACTGAAATCACCTTACGAGGGTTATGTTCTATGAGAATCACTCGTTAGATTTCAGTAATTCCTGGTGGGGGCACACATAAGGATACGTCCAGGATCAAAACTTTAAACACTTATAACTTTTGACTGAATGATCACATCTCCTTGTACTACAGCTCGTTCATATCAGCTCGTCAAGGCGGTTGAAAATCATGTATCATCTCACTATTTTTTTTTTATAGGAAATTCCTCCTTTAGTGTATTTTAGCCCATATTTCAATGCATAGAAAAATGACCGATTTCTAGATTCAAAAATGTGTGTCTCGGTAACTCAAAATGATACTTGGTCTTGATTTGGAGAAAAGAATCTCCTCTTCTATGTGAGGTGAATGATTTTTGTAAAAATATAATCGTGAAGTAAGATACGTTTGATTCAAAAAATCAAGAAATTTACGATATTTTTCTCATTTTCACAGTCTCGACAGTTTTTCGATATAAACAGTGATTAAGGCAACTCAGCTTATAGAGCATGAAATTTTCTCTCATTTAAGACCAATCGCAAGTTTCTATCATGTATTGTACTCATTTTAGAGACTCTTTAATAACAGTAAAATCGCAAGGAAAATGAGAAAATAAAGATCATCATTCAATTGGCTGTAACTTTTTAAAGGTATTGAAAACAGAAGTATAATTTATGGGAGTGAAAAGAGGAGAAAATTCATCACAACCTCGACTACTTTTTGGATTTTTTATATGAAGTGTTCCACAAGATATGCAACGTTGCATATGCGAGACTGTGAAAATGGGGGAAGTATCACAAATTTCTCGCACATTCAAAGTGGTGTATCTTGTGGAACACTTCAGATAAAAAATCCAAAGAGTAGTCCTGCGCGACCAGTCAATTCATTGGAAATTTTATTATCTTTAATATTATATAGAGAATGCTTTTTCTTGATAAATTCAAGGTTCTCAAGATTAAATGGAAAACTTAAAAAAAGTCCAAAATTTTGGGGGTGAAGTCACCCTCTGGCGTATCAGCAAATTTCAAATTAGAATTTAGCGCCCCAAAATACAGATAGAACCATCGAAAAATATTCTTTCGGGGCTGTTTCCTGAAGAACGATCATTTGACTGGACTATAAGTTGTTATCCTATTAAATTAAGCGAGCAATTTCTGCATATCTGTTTATATTTTTATATCTGGCTATCTGGTTATATGGTTGTTAATGTTCAACGGATCTCGGAAACGGCTCTAACGATTTTCACGAAATTCGGAATATAGTAGGTTTATGATAGCAAAATTCGATTGCACTAGGTCTCATCCCTGAGAAAACTCCCTGGAGGACATGAAAAGGATAATAAATTATTCATCCTTGGAAAAACAGATGATGATTTCGACGTCTGTCGATAACAGAAGATGCGTGTGCCTGTGTGGGAGATCAGCTGTGTAATCGTATGTCGCGAGAAATCTAGAAATTTTAATTGACTCGATCAAAATACGGTAATCTGATTTGTTGACATGAGATGGTATAATAATAATATCATAATATTCAAAGTTAATCATTATTTTACAGTTCTAAGTGATAAGTGAGTGCTATTTTGTTATTAAATTTGGTATGTAAACAATCTAAATTAGAGCTTTTATGTTTTCGAATATTTGGACTGAAAATTTCACTTGAATTCAAGTGTATGAAACATAACCTACTTTTAGGAATATTACATATTCCAACTATAAATTTTATAGTGTATAAATCAAAATTCAGGGAAGAAACAGTCTTGGGCTGTGCCTGTTAGTCCTTTCCCAATCATTTCAAAGAATTGAGTTCTGTTTATCAATGAATAAATAACGAGCAAATCTCGGTGCCCCGATATTTGGTATTAATAGATAGAATTTACAAAATGTATTTGTTCAGATGATATCTTTATTCCAAAAACCAAACCATTTAAAGATACATTTTGTTCGACTTGTGTTCTTTACTCCTGTAATGTTAAAAAGTAAATACTACCAACAACACAACATCAGTGACAACCTGTTCCAATTTATGATAAATATCGGGGCACCTAGCTCCGCTCTGGAGTACCTACAAAACTACAAAAGCATATAAAAATTATTACGAAAGAAGAAATTATAATAAATATTCATAGTTCATACAGAAAGGTTCTATCTAATCACAGTGGATTGAGATTAATTCGCAGAAGAATGCAAAAATTTCTCTCACAAAAGCATGTTAAATTCTAATCCTGATTAATTTCACGTGAACCAAATCACAGAAGACCATCTCAAAAAGGTAGCTTATCTGATTGGTTCTACTGGAATTAATCAGGATTAAAATTTAACCGGCTTTTGTACAACTGCCACTATGTACCTGATTGAATTAGGTACAAAAGTTCAACAGCTGAGTCATAATTTTGTCTCAGTCCTACACACATGCACTCGCTCACTCACTTCCATCATCAACAGACGACGAAATTATCAGCTGTTTTTCCAAGGATGAATAAATTCTTTTAATGTCCTTCAGCGAGTTACCCCAGTGATGAGAACTAGTGCAATCGAATTTTTATATTATAAATTTTATGAATTTCGTGAGAATCGTTAGAGCCGTTTTCGAGATCCGGTGAAATACAAACATATAAATATCTAAACAGAAATTACTCGTTTAATAGTATAGGATTCAGAATACCTAAACTTGCCGACATTATATATTGTATGAATAAAATCGTTCCAAATTTGTATGAATGTTCACCAAAATTGCTATGCAATATTCTTTTGCAATAAAAGAATATCAATGATATTATTATTCAACTTTTCATAAGTAACCTTTACATTTAAAAAGCAAAGCCTCCCTTACTTATATTTTAATATCCTAGTTTTTCCTGATGTAGTAATTTTTAGTCCTCCCGAACAAGAACGGGTGCACTGCTAGTCTCAAAAATAATATCAAAAAGATACTTTATTTCTATTTTAAAAGAGATAAGAAACGATGGTATATATGCTTATAATATTATGAAAACAGAAAGAGTTCCCCACAAGAACAAAGGTGAATAATGTCCTTTGGAAGATTAGAATGTAAGCTGTGAATTTTATTGTCATACACTGAGCACTAACTAATGTTAATAACTAGAGGGTTGGGAATTGGGATACTTTGGGGGGGGGGCATTACACTTGTATTGGGGGGGGGGCATTACACTTGGATTGGGGGGGGGCATTACACTTGGATTTGGGGGGGGGGCTTGCGCCATTGCCCTTGGGGGGGCTGGGCACCCCTGTGCAGTAGTGACACATCAACAAATCAAACATATTTTATTGATGAGTCGAAGTGTCACTGTTCTAGGAATTCAAAGTACTACACTAGAATATTCTACCTATTGAGTATTATTACAATCAAGATTGGACTCTTGTTCTGAAATTATTTTCAGTGAAATCTCGAGATAAGAAACATCCTGCATTGCCTTTGCATTAATTTCTTGTTAAACAAAGGTCCTTGGAGATCATTAAACTTGTATAGCTGGATTCGTTCCATCAATCTTATTTCAGAATTGATTCATAACTCCAAACTCTATAATCATAATTCATGAGAATTTCATCAATAAAAGGATTCAAGTGGACAGTGCATCAGCATTTATCTGATGGCTCCAAAAATATATCAAAATATCAGTAAATATCTCGAATTCATCAGCTAGATTCAATATAATATCCTATTAAATTACTAATAGAGAACCATCTCTATACTTTTTGAGAACATGTCCAAACAATATGGAAACATATTATTATTGTTTCTCATATAAAATCAATAATCCTATTTCTCATCAAATTGAGATGTAATGAAGCTGTAAGAGAAAGCAGTTGATTAGATGCATTGACATGAAAATTACAGTGAATCAATCCGAATTCTAGATTTTCTGTTGAAATTCCATCTTCTTGAAGACTGCAGACTCTCAGACAAGTATACTTGTCATGAGATGATAATTATATAGGCCTATGTAGTAACTGTGTCAATAGATGCTTTCTTGGTACCTATATTCTCCAAGAGGTAATAATAATTATAAAGTCTATAATGTTTTTTATTACATTGATGAAAGTTAATATTGAAGAAGTCTCATGTTTTCATGAGAATACAGTAGCAGACTTATTTAAATTCTCTCAAAAAATGTTCATTTTTCAAGAATAAGTTATTATTTTATATGAATAGAGTTCAATATCTACTCAATTCTCAGTCAACAATAAATATTCATCACTATTACAGTAGGTCTACTATATTAAGTTACTCTAAGAACAAAATTACATTTGTTGGGTCCGCTCCAATATTATATTGAGCACTGTATCCCTCCACAGGAGTATACAGTATATGAGATTACACTACTCATTGCAAGTAGTGGATGGACATTGTGATGTTTCGGACTCCACCTAAACTGTGGATCCGTAGTGTCCCAATTGTAGCAGCTGCAGGTGGAACTACCACGAGAGGTTTCCATCACTAAATTAACCAATACAATCAAATCATACCATACAATCAAATAATTAAAACTAACTTTACCACTATGAAATATTTCTTTTAAGATTATTATCCTATCCAATCTGCTTCTTCTTTTATATTGATTTGGTGATATCCGACTGATGATTGTCATAAATTTAGGCATAGAATGAACAAATAATTATTGACAAAAAAGAGTGAAGAACTTATCTGAAGTGTTGGGACTGCTTCCTTAATCCTCTCTGCATCATGATTCCTCATCCTCTTTGATGACTGAGATCGGTGAAACTAGAAATTGAAAGACACTAAAAAACATCGAAAAAACATCAAAAAACGTTGAAAAACATAGAAAATCACTGAAAAACATCGAGAAACATTGAAAACACAGAAAAAACGTTGAGGAACAATGAAAAACATTGAAAACACAGGAAAAACATCGAAAAACATTGAAAAACGATGAAAAACATTGAAAAACATCGAAAAACATTGAAAAACACTGAAAAACATCGAAAAACATTGAAAAACATCGAAAAACATGAAAAACATTGAAAAACACTGAAAAACATCGAGAAACATCGAAAAACATTGAAAAACATTGGAAAACACAGTAAAAACATTGAAAAACGATGAAAAACATTGAAAAACATCGAAAAACATTGAAAAACACTGAAAAACATCGAGAAACATCGAAAAAACATCAAAAAACATTGAAAAACAATGAAAAACAATGAAAAACATTGAAAAACATGAAAAACATCGAAAAACATTGAAAAACATGAAAAACATTGAAAAACACTGAAAAACAATGAAAAACATTGAAAAACATTGAAAAACATTGAAAAACACTGAAAAACAATGAAAAACACTGAAAAACATTGAAAAACATTGAAAAACAATGAAAAACATTGAAAAACATCGAAAAACATTGGAAAACACAGTAAAAACATTGAAAAACGATGAAAAACATTGAAAAACATCGAAAAAAAAAAAAAAAAATCGAAAAACATTGAAAAACACTGAAAAACATTGAAAAACATGAAGAAACATGAAAAACATTGAAAAACATTGAAAAACACTGGAAAAACATTGAAAAACATTGAAAAACATGAAAAACATTGAAAAACACTGAAAAACATCGAAAAACATCGAAAAACATCGAAAAAACATTGAAAAACACTGAAAAACATCGAAAAACATTGAAAAACATTGAAAAACACTGAAAAACATTGAAAAACATCGAAAAAACATCAAAAAACATTGAAAAACATCGAAAAACATTGAAAAACATTGAAAAACATGAAAAACATTGAAAAACATTGAAAAACATTGAAAAACATTGAAAAACATGAAAAACATTGAAAAACATGAAAAACATTGAAAAACACAGAAAAAACATTGAAAAACAATGAAAAACATTGAAAAACATCGAAAAAACATTGAAAAACATCAAAAAACATTGAAAAACACTGAAAAACATTGAAAAACGATGAAAAACATTGAAAAACATGAGAAACATTGAAAAACACAGAAAAAACATTGAAAAACAATGAAAAACATCGAAAAAAACATTGAAAAACACAGAAAAAACATTGAAAAACAATGAAAAACATTGAAAAACATGAAAAACATTGAAAAACATTGAAAAACAATGAAAAACCTTGAAAAACATTGAAAAACACTGAAAAACATCGAGAAACATTGAAAAACATTGAAAAAACATTGAAAAACATTGAAAAACAATGAAAAACATTGAAAAACATCGAGAAACATCGAAAAACATCATTGAAAAACATTGAAAAACACTGAAAAACATCGAGAAACATCGAAAAAACATCAAAAATCATTGAAAAACATTGAAAAACACTGAAAAACATCGAGAAACATCGAAAAACATTGAAAAACACAGAAAAAACATTGAAAAACAATGGAAAACATTGAAAAACACTGAAAAACATCGAGAAACATTGAAAAAACATCAAAAATCATTGAAAAACATTTAAAGTCACTGAAAAACATCGAAAAAACATCAAAAAACATTGAAAAACATTGAAAAACAATGAAAAACATCGAAAAACATTGAAAAACATCGAAAAACATTGAAAAACATGAAAAACAATGAAAAACATGAAAAACATCGAAAAAACATTGAAAAACATTGAAAAACATCGAAAAACATTGAAAAACATTGAAAAACATTGAAAAACAATGAAAAACATTGAAAAACATTGAAAAACACTGAAAAACATCGAAAAAACATTGAAAAACACTGAAAAACATCGAAAAAACATCAAAAAACGTTGAAAAACATAGAAAATCACTGAAAAACATCGAGAAACATTGAAAACACAGAAAAAACGTTGAGGAACAATGAAAAACATTGAAAAACACAGGAAAAACATCGAAAAACGATGAAAAACATTGAAAAATACTGAAAAAACATTGAAAACATTGAAAAACTTTGAAAAACACTGAAAAAACATTGAATACATTGAAAAACATAATGAATGATGAAAATGGATAAAGTTTTCCTAAGATGGACGCGTTAAACTAAGATGTTACATTGTATGGCTGTACAAAGAGAGTGAGGCTGTCTTGCTCGCTGGGTGAAGAAACAGGAACTCCCGTAGTGGAAACATGACGTGATTGGCAGTGATGCGCACAAACTCATCGAATGAAGTGAAAATATAAAATCGATATTAAGCGAACTGAAGGTGTTGAGGTTGATGTGAATGTTGAAATATACCAATGGAGGTTCAAAAACAATGAAAATACAATTCAAAATACTTATAGACGAATATTAAACTAGAAAACACTGAAAGAAGCAGACGACAACTAGCACTACTATCGATCAAGCGATCAATGAAACTGTGACATCAGAGATCGCATGACAAGTGAAATGTTGTTCAGGGACTGTAGCAGCGGTGGATTCAAATATTACAAAAACAAGATGGACGACCATAAAACTGGCTAAAATAAGAGACGAAATCTAACAGATGCATTGACATGAAAATTACAGTGAATCAATCCGAATTCTAGATTTTTTGTTGAAATTCCATCTTCTTGAAGACTGCAGACTCTCAGACAAGTATACTTGTCATGAGATGATGATTATATAGGCCTATGTAGTAACTGTGTCAATAGATGCTTTCTTGGTACCTATATTCTCCAAGAGGTAATAATAATTATAAAGTCTATAATGTTTTTTATTACATTGATGAAAGTTAATATTGAAGAAGTCTCATGTTTTCATGAGAATACAGTAGCAGACTTATTTAAATTCTCTCAAAAAATGTTCATTTTTCGAGAATAAGTTATTATTTTATATGAATAGAGTTCAATATCCACTCAATTCTCAGTCAACAATAAATATTCATCACTATTACAGTAGGTCTACTATATTAAGTTACTCTAAGAACAAAATTACATTTGTTGGGTCCGCTCCAATATTATATTGAGCACTGTGTCCCTCCACAGGAGTATACAGTATATGAGATTACACTACTCATTGCAAGTAGTGGATGGACATTGTGATGTTTCGGACTCCACCTAAACTGTGGATCCGTAGTGTCCCAATTGTAGCAGCTGCAGGTGGAACTACCACGAGAGGTTTCCATCACCAAATTAACCAATACAATCAAATCATACCATACAATCAAATAATTAAAACTAACTTTACCTCTATGAAATATTTCTTTTAAGATTATTATACTATCCAATCTGCTTCTTCTTTTATATTAATTTGGTGATATCCGACTGATGATTGTCATAAATTTAGGCATAGAATGAACAAATAATTATTGACAAAAAAGAGTGAAGAACTTATCTGAAGTGTTGGGACTGCTTCCTTAATCCTCTCTGCATCATGATTCCTCATCCTCTTTGATGACTGAGATTGGTGAAACTGGAAATAAAGAGGGGAAAAATTCGTGTTTTTGCTGGAAAAATCAACTAAAACGAGTTTATTTGGGGGGAATTGAAAAATAGAAACCAATAAAAGGAGGAGATATGTTGATTTTTTGAAAAAATTGTGTTTTGGCAGCTTAAATAAGGGTAAATTTGTAAATGGAAAATTTGAAAGGTTATCAAAACATCCCTGCACTACTCCATTCCTTTTCTTGAGAGTATTTTCATCATTTTGTTTTCATCTATCAAAGTTTTATCGCAGAGAAAGGATATGCGTTAGTGAACTGACTTCTTATTCTATGGTTTTATACAAATTTCGCAAGCTCTTATTCAGATATTTACGATCGCCGTTATCAAATGAATTGTAGAAGTCAACAAATAATGCATTTTGAGAATTAACCCTTAAGTACTGGCGCGGGGTGCTCACAGACCCCCAGAGAGGTAAATTTTGTGATGTTGACTGGCCTGTGTTGGTTGCACTGCTCAGCTCCTTAATACCTTCAAGTTGGTTCATTAGTCACCCTCTAAACCAGTTTTCGCCTGTTTGTAAACATTGCACTACGTTTTTGTGAGTGATAAAAGTGACTGGGGTGTCACCAGACCCCCGCGCCAGTGAATGTGTTTCTTTTTTGCTATGTTTTTTATTCACAATTAATTAACATTGGAATTTGAAGTAATACTTATTTCATATTTTTTATTACTTTATAAAGTTCTAAAAATGAATTTAGAAGAGTTGAATGAAGCCAAAGTTAAGAAGTTTCTAAAAACGTTTGTGAGGAGTGCATCGACCCACAGAATGAGTCACAATAGGACAATGTAGAGAGGAACAAAATATGTAAGTCAATTATTTTAGTATAATATGCGATAAAAATTATAATATACTGATATACGAATATAAGAATATAGGTACTAATAAGTTATATTAATTTGATATGTTTATGAATGAGTATTTTGATCTGCACCAAGAATTAGCTTATCTCTACATAGACGAAATTCTAGTGACTTTAGATGAAAAAATTAAGCAAACTACCATCAAAATTCAAGGAATAGTATTTTTTTTAGTAAGTTCCATTGTTCCTAAGTAAGAATCATTAGTTGAATCAACTTTTTCTGTCATTTATAATTTTTCTTTATTTTTACCAAAAATCACTACATTTTTTTTGAAAATTTTACACAGTTTTGAATAAATACCAAAATTATTGATAGTTCTGGTATATATCCTTTTTATTCATGGTGAAACCATTCCAAACAGTCTAGAGATTGAGATAACCAGCCTAGTTTGATGAAGAATGAATTTTTCAATCAATTAGAGAGAAAATTTGATGGGGGTCTACCAGACCCCCGCGCCAGTAGTAGTGTCTCAGAAAACCGCGCCAGTACTTAAGGGTTAAGGTATTCTTGGCTTGGCTTTGTATCTCTGTTTTTGAAGAGTTTTAAAACCTAACAGATATTTTCTGGTTATTTGAATTCAAATTGAAATGGCCGCTACAAGAGTCAAGTCTACCAACATGATTCTCCCAGAGAAAGTATCGATTTGGTACAAGGTGGGAATATGTTTCAATTTCATGATTTTTCAAGTTTTTAGATGAATCTATGTGTCCAATTCTATTCCATTTGAAATTCACTCATTCTCTAGATAGAATGCTATCAATATTGTTTGCAGAATGATATGCATAATCCAGCATGATGTTAAAAGAAAAGGAGGATCTTATCAATTGTCAGAACAAAAACTAGACAAGAATAATGATTCTTGAGATAATAATAATTAATTGTCTGTGTAGTTCTACAAATGATTCACAAAATTGATAATTTTGAAATATTTCTTGGATTTTTTATTTTTTCTCAAACAGCTGACAGCTGGGATCTGCCATCTGCACAACCTGACAACAAAGACGCCATCTTGAATTCAAAAGCGCGGTAAATTCAAGATCCTCATGCTCAAGGAACTGATACAATCTAAGAAGGATATCCTATTTAATAATAGCCAGATAAGCTTCTAAAGATGAAATTCATACAAGCAAAGATGAGAAAACCCATACGAAATGCCTTCAGATGAAATCGATTTGATGCCATTCCCTGGACATCGAAAATTCTGGACAAATCCAGTTCCTCACCATAGATTCCCAGATTGAAATCAATTTAGAGACGTCTAGAGGCTCTAAACACAATTTACTTTGCTTTAATTTTCAACTTCAGACATTAATAAGCTTCTAATAGTCTGAAACATACTTCGAAACCATGTTCCAAGCATTTAAAATAGCTTTGTCTCTCATCGTCTGAGGGGCTCTAAAAGTGAGGTTAGGTTCCATAATGATAACAAAAAGAGGTCATTTCAACTCAATCTTAATAGCTAAATGTTTACTATTTCAGGGAACTCTGGACCTTTCAATTATTGTCATGGGGAATGGGAATTCTGTGGTTTACAATCCAGGAGTAATCCTAACCTCTAAAAGTGAGGTTATGTAACAGTTTCTGTTAAATGTGTACACACTCGTGCTCTACCCGCTTGTCCAGTAGTTAGTGAGCATCTTCAGACAACCATATAATTAAGTTCAAGAAGTCATATTTTTTTCATAATACATTAGGTCCTCTATGGAGACTAACCTTACGGCAAACTACTTTTATACTGTAGTGAGATTTATCAGAATTACTCAGTTATAAATATGTCTAGTAACACACACATCGATTTTTGCACGTACTCATAAATTCTATTAGATTGAACATAACTTGGGAAACACATGATTATGTACCTGCACACACATCCTGCGTTTGACAAGCTCCATTCAATCTAATAGAGTTTTCGCCACACTTGGATGTAATGAGCTGGTTTACGTGCGTCATATGGAGGCCGAAAGTGATTGTTTTCCGACCAGGCCGGTAAAACTTTACGGCCCTAGGGCTGTAAAATGACCTTGAATAACAGCTGATCGTGTCCGATCTCACAAAAATCATAGAGATAATCTCATAACGACTGTAATAATCTATATAATTATGTATCGTGAATCGCGGTATCATGTCTATAATATATTTTATGAATTACTGTTTCATAATTTAATATTTATTATTGTGTTTTTGATATCAAACAATAGAATACGATGATATCTCCATAGCCTCAACAATATAATGTTGGCTGCATTGTCCATTGTCAGAAAGGTACGTATCGCAAGTATTTAGCCTAAAAGTGAAGAATCGAATTTGAAATCAAAGTATAATAATTGTATCAATATTTAAAAGTGAGGTAGGCCTAGAGTAATAATTGTTTCTTTTTTATTATCGAATTCCACTTCTTAATGCAATACAATCAACAATAATAATAGGAAAATACAGCAGAGATCTAAAGTTTAAGGTAAGCCTACTGGTGAAACTCAGCCTTGACTGAAAAATTCCTAGTAATTTTTCCGTAATTCATTATTAAAACTTTTAGATAATTTTTCTTCAATATCAAACCATATAGAGAAAAAACAATAGGCCCACTCAAGATTGAATCTTCGAATGTTTTCTCTATGATTTAACTATTTTCAGAGCAATATTTTGTTGTGAAAATGCCGGCAAACTGGCTTTAAGTTTGCCGCTATACACTATATTATAGTAGCCTACATACGTTACCTGACTTACAGGCCTCTTCAATCAGAAATATGCAATGGCCGAGAGCATAAAGGCGTATTTCATCAGAACTCAAAGCTTAGTGAATTACAAACATGATCTAGGTTCGAACCTTGGTCAGTGACATTTTTTTTTGTCGATGAATTTCGACTTTTATTAGCTATTTTTTATATTAGTTACCGTAATTTAAATTTCAATCAATTTTTTAGATATATTTTGAGACAAAACTGTGAAATATGCAATTATAGTATTAATTTTTTAATCACATTATTTCAAAATAGTAATGAAAATTCTATTCATCCATCTATCCATGAGATATTGCACCAGGCGCAAAGCTATAAAAATTCAAACAATTATTCGAAATATTAATAGTATAAAAATATTGTCACTATTGTAAATTATTAATTAGTAATATTGAAATTAATTGACAGTGAAAGTTGTCATAACCAAGATTCAAACTATCAAAATAGGCTGTTTGAATTTTATTTATTTTTTAATTTCTTATATATTGGGAAGTTTTTATTTTGGTGTGGCGAAAAATAGCATTCGCACCATGGGCAAAAATGTATTTCCGGCTCTCAATCTTTTCTAGTCCTCGGCCTACGGCCTCGGACTTAAAAACCGATTTCGAGCCGGAAATATCTCATTTTCGGCCCTAGGTGCGAAATATACTATTATAAGGATGACATAAAATCGATGTTTGTAACTGGCTCAACACCTACGGTGGTTTCTATTGAACCAATGTTCACAGTTCCAAGTGAACCTCACTAAGGCTTTATATAAAAACTTTGCAGTATTTATAGAGCCCTAAATCTCACTATATGCGACCCAACCTCACAATTAAATCTATCACCTATAATACTAGGCAATACCGACCTGCACCGCTCTCTAATGCCTTGCCACAATGAAGATAGACGCGCTGCAATGGGCCGCACATTCCCACATATCAGTCAACACATAATTTCCATCAGTTCTGATTGGACTCAGCGAGTATCATTAGTCCCATTACAGCTGATGGCAATCATATTCTCAATGTACCTGATATGATATGTGGGAGATTCAGCTTTAGAATCGCAATAGAAGACTGTAGGCCAGTTTCCATTGCCACAAATCCCAGAGACAAGTTGCACAACTAATCATTGATTGCTATATTCTGGAGACAGCTACTGTTGGGATACATTAATCTGTGGCAATGGAAACTGGTCTCAAGTAGTTAGTAGTAGACACATTGAAATGGAGTGCCACCTCGCCACGCTCCAATGTGCGCCACTCTCTCTTCAATGTTGACAGTACTCTGTCAATAGTCTGCGCTTGCTTGCTTATCAACCATCATAACAATCAAATTATGTCATTCTATAGACACTAATCAACATGAATGATTAATCTATAAAGTATGTGCCCTGAATTGTAATGAATTTATAGACTAGTACTAAAACTCGTTGCACACAGGTTCATCAGTAGCGGTTATTAACTGCTACGGGAACGCGGAATTAGGAATGTCCGCAACTGAAATGTTCATCACATTCCCACTTCCGTGTTCCCGCCACAGCTAGTGGACGCTACTATTGTCCCTGTGTGCGGCTCCTTCAAAGAACGCTATTAAAACTCACTCTAAACACACTTTCAATAAGTTGGTTCAAAATGGCTACCTCCTCAACCAATAGTGGGACTGTATCTCAAGATTGTATGGAGGAGGAGGGGGGATGAATACTCAAAGATTGGTAATTAATATTTCTATAAATACGATCAGTATATTTGATTCCACCCAATAGAATACAGTTAAAATACACAACTCAGCAGTTGGAAAAACATTGACGAATATTATTGAATTTGTAGTGAAAGTATCCTTGGGTACAGAAAAAGGGTGGGGGTATCCAAGTCTTCACAGAATTTATTTTTATAATTATGAATTGGGTTCAGAAAACAATGAAACTTCATAACTATTAGAATGACCCAGCTTTTAAAATCATAGCGGAAATGAACCAGACAGGAATAATTATAACATCCTGAGATCAATTCACTCATGAACCAACAACTCTTCAATATAATGACAAATTGAATAAAAAATATAATGATGAATGAAATTAAATGAATGATGAAATAAAAATAAAATGAATGATAAAATAAAAATAAAATGATGTAAACCAAAAACAAAATTTTATTACAAATTAATAAATCATAAAATAATAAGATGAATGAAAAAATTATAAGATAAAAATGAGTTTATTTTGGAGAAAATAGAATTAGTCCTAGGTATCCTATAGTCGACTGCCGATTCCCTTTCCTGTAATATAAAAATTTGAACAACATTTAGAGCTTTGATTCATTTGGAATTTTTTGCTATGTTCAAGTGCATCAACAAGCCGTGCGATTTCTGGAAACTAGTGGTGCTCTATCATGCTATAAATACATCACCAACAACGAGGAGAAAAAAAATGAATGAAAAAAAAATAATAGTGAAAACAAAACAATAATTGGTGAAATGATTATGTGGTTTCAAACAGCACTGATGTGCACAAGACAAGCAATCAAATCAAGTCACAGCAAATGAGACAATCCATAGTCGAAATGTGTTTAGAAAAAAAAACAAAGCTATAAATGCTCATGAAGAAGAAGAAGAATGAAGACAGAGAAGAAGAATGAAGAGAAAGAAGACTGAAGACAGAGAAGAAGAAGAAGAGAAAGAAGACTGAAGACAATACTATGAACAAATCTAGACTTAGCTTTCAATGAGAAAGACATCACAAGTTCAAGCAGAAGATCAAAACTATCAATTATTCAACTCAAAACATTCCAAGTAGAAGCTGCGTGATATTACAAGTTTGCAGAAGAGTGCATAATATTAGTCTAATATACAGTTATTTACAGCAAGCAGACAAGACAACACAACAAAAAAAAGGTGAAAAGAAAACCAGACAATCAAAGAAGAAGAAAAGTCAACATGCTAACATGCTAAGGTTAGAAACGAGAAAGAAACTACCCACTAGTTAATAATCATTCACAGTGCCATAATAGTCAGGATATACTTCAGTATTACAACGCTATCTATCTATCCATGTAAATAAAACAATTTCGTTCATCACTGACTGGTGTAGCCTACTTTGAGGAAATATTTTTTAGAAATATTTATGGCAATGCGGGAAACTTAGAGATGCTTTACAAGCCCAATTATCTTAGCAACCCCAGATGCTCTACACGCTGTCTACTATCATAATTTTTTTTCAACTACTGTCTACTAAAACCGTTCAAGCGTCTCCCAAATCTGGTAACATTACGAAAAAAATAGGCTACTTCAAAAGCCTATTCAAGTGAGAGAATTAAAATCGTAGATCATTCAAACTATAATAACACCGACTGACGGTGCTAATAGAACCATCGAGGCTCAGTTCAAATTCACTCATATTTCCACCAAAATACACCGGTTAAATCTGTTCATTTTTAAAAGCTTCCCAAAGACTCGCTTATCAGAGTATAGAATACAATTACTGTTTTTATTTTTTATAGAGAGCAAAGATAGGGCGCAAGCATAAGATTAAGGCTGGCCACTAACGACAGGACATGCATGTATGTACACACAAGTTTATCATGCATGTCCTACCGTTGGAGGCCAGCTTAAGAATAATTATGGTTAATCGCAAGATGCATTCTATAACACGCAAGCAGCTCGCAAAGTGCACAATCAAACATCACAATTCAAACAAGAAACACGACAAATATAGTAAAAATCATCAACTAACCTGAAGAAAATTCCGTATGATGGTATATAATGCATCAGGTTGTGAAGTAATCCAAGGCTGGAGATTAGAGCAGTAACATTCTTCTTCAAGTCTTCTCTCAAAGCAGTGAGATTCCTCTGCGCGGTCATTCTGCTTCCAACATTTCAATACACTGCAAAAGAACATAATGCTTAGCCAACAAAGTAATAGATACCGTCTACAAATAACACACAAGTGGAGTGACTCAAGGTGGTTGAAATAAGTGGTTGAGACACAAAATTCGTTTTATTCAACAGCAAGACACAGTCAAAACTGTTGGGGGCATAAGTCCTGTTTCTAAAAAAAATCAAATTCCATCAACACATACATTCATCACAAAACACATCAAGATTGATGAAAAATAATAGATTCACTTCTAAATCAAATTTTAGGTGCAAGAAGATAGATTGGCTACTCATACTTCACAACTCAGCTACTTCATATTTCTGTAATATATTATATTCAACTATTGTAACGGTAATAATTAAAGTGCTGTACGATTTAGAACAGTTTCCACCTCACAAACCAAGAAATTAAGTGAAATGCAGCTTTAGAATTAGCCCATTTCTGTATAAAATATACTCCTCACCATCAGGTGATATCATCGAGAAAAGATGGCTTAAGAATTTATGCCATAATATAGAGCGTTTATGTTGCAAATGTGAGTGCTAAATGAAGCTGATAGTCCTAGTAGTTGTTTTTGGTGAAGCTATGTGACGCTGGTAGTCTCTCATACTGTGCCCTTCTTACACTCCCAACAACACACTAATAATAGACAGTAGTCGACAGTAATCGGCTTGAAATTAGGAACATAAACGGCCTATTTCATGAGATATATTCTAAGCTATATTCTCTGTATGGTGTGATACAGTTAAATCAAGTTTCATAACCACTTGACTTTCATTTTATCTCGGATTGTGAACATGAAATAGCCTCAATTTTTGGAACATACCATGGAGGATATTATCTTCTCATGTTATCTTTTCTTCATTCTCTATGTGCCCACCTTTTGATTTTTAATGTGTTAGATGAAATAATTGCTTGCTGTGTTCGTAAAAATTATTTATTGATTGATTGATTAACGTCTCCACTACCTCCTCACTATGAGAACACCTATTTGGCATCACACCTTAATTCAAGGTCTGATCACACAGAGAGCGATCTGCTGGCAGCGGTCTTGGATTAATATATACTTAAAGATATCTTAAGGTAAAGATATTAATATCAACGTATGACACTCAAGATTTCTGCTCCAATACATTGGCTTGAATGAATCCAATTGATTGAAATGAAATTTCTTCTGCTATATGTGTTAGAAGTGAAGTGGGCTCTCTTAAAAATTTTGTTTGTCTTTTTTCTCTCTCTCTTCTTCTCTCTTCCTTTCCCATTCTTCCCTCTTCCACACCTCTTCACCATTCATTCTTACTTTTATTTTTAGGTAGTTTATGTTGCAAATTCCGAGCTGACTTGCTGTTAACTCAAGCTGATTACTGTCTATTATTAGTGTGTTGTTGGGAGTGTAAGAGTGTAAGAAGGGCACAGTATGAGAGACTACCAGCGTCACATAGCTTCACCAAAAACAACTACTACGACTATCGGCTTCAGTTAACACTCACATTTACAACAAAAACGCCCTATACGATAGCGTATCATCTTGTGCTATATTTTCTCTAAGATAATAGTCACTGCCCTACTATCCGAATAAGAATTGATAGACTACTATCATCCAAAAAGATACAAAAAACATGAAATAGAAGTCAGTTCCCAATAACACCTAAATAATGTCATGAATAATGCAAACTATAAGATTACCAGGGGTTTGAAAACTATTTTTCCTCCACCTACTGGCTAAAGTACTTACTTTACTCCCTGAAACATAATACTAAAGTGTCACTTTTTCGCCCTCGGTAGTAAAAAACAGAAAAACTCCCTAGGGAGTAAAAGTGACTCCATTTAAATAACATGGGAAGCATCTCTATTTTAAAAACTTACATTATAATAGGTTAGAAGGTCTAAGCTCAGATGAGAAAGCATAAAGAGGTGTCTGTCATTGAGTCAACTGAATTCAATACCACAACCAGAAATTTGATCAACTCATGAAACATATGTTTGTATGATATTATATTCTTAATATAAGTAGACGATAAAAATTTATACAATTTTAAAAATATCTTATTCTATTCAAAATACCAGCCAACAAATATTTTAGATCTGCAATTCAAATCTGAACCGCGTGATCTGGAGTCAGCCATTTTTGGTAAACACCCAGCTGATTGTTACAACTTTAGCCGATAGATAGCGCAATCGGCAGTGCCAATCAGACGGCCGGTTTTAAAGTTTAAGATTTAGGTTATGTTGTTAGGAAACATTGTCACCAATACGTAAGTTATTAAAATGATTTTATTTGCAGTTTCTATAAAAAAATGTAGATGGAGGAAAAATGTTGTGTACATCACGAGTGAAAAATACTTTTTCTCCCTCAGGAAAATTGTTGCCCTCGGCTTCGCCTCGGGCTTCAAACTTTTCCCTCAGGGAGAAAAAGTCGTACTTTTCACTCTAGATATACAAATAACTATTACAGTATTTAGCTACCTATTTTATGGGGTAGCTTCAAATCGGGGATAATCAGCGATGGAAAAACTATTGGAATGCTTTCTTCCAGTCATTGATCAACTTTAAAACAATAATATTGTAATTGTTCAAAAGTACCACTACCACCATCGAGGAAGGCACCGCAGCTGTCGTCATCACCGCCTCCACAGAGGTCGACAACTGCGCCCCAGCCGCCATTGTCGCCGCCTCCACCACAGCTCACGGCCACCAAGAGGCCGACAACTGCGCCCCAGCCGCCATTGTCGCCGCCTCCACCACAGCTCACGGCCACCAAGAGGCCGACAACTGCGCCCCAGCCGCCATCGTCACCGCATCCACCACAACTCACGGCCACCAAGAGGCCGACAACTGCGCCCCAGCCGCCATCGTCGCCGCCTCCACCACAACACCACGCTCTTGGTCACGCCGTCCAAGACCCCACTGTACTCTCGACCACCAAGACGGACACCCCGAGTCACTACATGCCGGCCTCTTCTCTCGTCAGCGACGAGAACACCTCGCTCGGATGTCACGCTATGTCAGCTCACGCCTTCCCTCGTAGCCCACCGGCTGTGACGACCCTACAGCTCACGGGTCAGCCCTTGCCGCGCGCGGATCCCCTACACGGACAACAGCGACTCAGCCGCCATGCACTCCACCCACACTCAGGGTGATGATGCTAGCAAACCAGAGCACCAGCTGCTCCACCACCCTCCACGGCCACCTAGACTTGGAGGTTATGAACCAACGTCAGTCCGTCTTCTTCCTAGGCCTACCAGATCTTCGAGACGACCTGATATTGGGACGCACTGGCTTACCACTAATCGAGCCACACTTGATTTCGCCTCATCTTCGGCTGCCAACGGCGAGAAGTCATCTATTGGATGTCACCTCAGAACAGATTGACCCCGAGATAGTCGAGCAGTTAACGAAAACAACACAGAGCCAACTTGTGTCAACTCCTCCAGCGGCACATACACCAGCCACAGTAACCACAGCCGAAACTCACAGTATCCAGCTCCTGTCCACTTCCATCAAATCCAATTGTTTCATTTGTTGGTCGTCGCATAGACAAAAAAATTTCAATTTTTCAATTTATTTATTCACACACACACACACACATAAGATACATCAATATGAAATAAAAATTAATTACATCAATAAAAAAGCATTACAGTATAAAATAAATAACATAAATATGAGAACACATTACAATATTAGAAGGCAAATTATACATGTTATGTGGTGAAGAAGGGTAGAGGATCAAAAGTTCTTCCAACTATGGCTATCCATGTCATAGGAAGGCTTTTGATCCTTGGAATTTTTGGAAAGGATTGGGAAAGGGATGTGATAGAGCACAAGTAGGGGAAGTGAGCGCACTAATCAGAAAAGTTCTCTGTTAACTTAATATAGTTCTCAAAGGTAGAAGAAGTAGTTAATTTTGATCCAAGCATTGATATCTGTTTTGACTTTTTTTGTTATCTTGGCACAGCTAATAATTTGTTCAGGAATTTTAGTGCTTAAATATATGAGTTGTCTTCTAATATTTTCAATGTTAGTATGATAGATTAGGTACTTATTTGTGGTGGGTCTTAAATTGTATTGATTATTGATAGTATTATTAGTGAAAATGAAATTATTTTTATATTTAAATTATTTTTATACTTCACTACATTCATTACATACAACTGTCTAACTGTCAACACGTTAAACTCTTGAAAAGTCAGAATGGTTGGAAAAAGTCTAGGCTTATTTAAGATTGTTTTAATGATTGATTTTTGAATTATGAAAAGCTCTTCCAAGTGGGAATTATAACAGCCCCCCATACTGAAATACCATACTGAATTATGGACTGTACCAGTGCAAAGTATACCATTTTAAGATGACTTGAGTTTAGAATTTTTTTGCTTCGTAGAATTTATAAGAAAGATATCTGATTCTTTTGCATAAAAATTTGATATGGATGTCCCACTTCAAATATTCATCTATTATGACGCCTAGATATTTTGTGCTTGTTACTCTTTTTATTATGGGACAAGTGCAGTTATTGAAGTTCATGTTGCAGTTTGAATGTAGTCTCAGATTCATATTTTCGTCGGGTTTACCAGTTGTATTGAGTGCAAAGGTGATGTAATTGGTTTTATCAATGTTCAAGCTCAAAGTGTTTTTGTCTAACCATTTTTTAATGAGAAAACAATTCTGTTCTGCAATTTCATGAGCCTCGATCCACGATTTTCCATAGAAAACAGCTGCAGTGTCATCTGCGAATGATATAGTTGTTGAGTTTTTTAGTTTCAGGCTCAGTAAATCATTCACATAAATATAAAAAAGGATTGGTGGAAGTACAGTTCCCTGAGGCAACCCGTAAGAGGTCATTTTAGAGGTATCAGTACATCCATTTATTGTTAAAGACTGTGTTCTATCTCTCAAATAGCTTTTAATTAATTCTAGAAAAATTCCCCTGAAGCCATATTTCTCGAGTTTATTGTAAAGGGAGTAATGTGGAATAGTATCAAAAGCTTTTTTGATATACAAGAAAACCGCTAAAGATTTGTAATTGGAATTCCGGTTTTGTGAAACAGTATTAGCAAATTTAATTAATGCATCTTCCGTACTCTTCTCAGCCTGAAATCCAAATTGATTTTCATTTATTAAAAATGTAGGGAAAACGCCAATCTTGAGCGTATCTTGTACGCAAAACAGGAGAAATTACAACGCTACATTTCTAGAACTGTAATAACTGGGGATGCATATTCCAACTCTAACCACTCGAACTACTAGTTCTCGGAAAAAGCTGAGAAAACGGTGGAGAACCGCCGAATTTGAGATAAATCAATCATAAATATAGTGGAGATCTTACCTCAACTAATCTCCATTGGTGAAGATGGACGAAGTTGACCCTTAAAGTTGTCACATCCCTACAGCTGTGTGGTAACCAGCTTTCAACATTTGAACAACAAGCTGAAAAAAGCAACATTTAATTACTACTTGAACAACACTACAAATAATTAGCGCATATTCAAGTGAAAAAATAAGGGCCTGAGCACACAGAGAGCGGTCATTGATTAAAGCGGCCTTAAGGTTCAATTCTTAACAGGCGAATCTACAATTCTAGTCGCGCTGCTATAGTCGCTCAGTCACTTGCGGCTGTAGCCGTCTCAGGTTTAGGGCCAAGCCACACGTAGCGTTTTTCAGACGAGTCGGCAGGGCAAATCCAAGAGCTTTCTGCTCTGTCGACACGTCTGAAAAACGCTTCGTGTGGCTTTGCCCCTATTATATTACTGACAGTTACAGCCGCTAGCAAGTGAGCGTCACTTGGAGGAATTTGCAGAGCAGAGAAATGGAGGGAGATCAGCCAATTACTGTGATGAATAGAGCCATAGACTCAGTGCTTTTAGAGAGGAAACTACATAACCGTATCATGAGCAGTTGAACGCACACTAAAGACTACAAAACACTGCACTGGCCGCTTTGGCACGGCAACATCGCCGCCGCTCTACTATACTCCTACCTTTCTCTGCTCCGCATATCCCTGCAAGTCCAAACTTGCTATTTTGTATGGACTATGGACCTTCAAGCTACAATTCCTTAGCGACGAGTCTGACCGCACATCTTTAGTGAGGCGGCTCGAGCCGCTTGATAGTCTGGTAGTGACTGGAGCACAAAGCCAATAAATTCATAGTTTTCATTTCAACTATTTCACAAGTTCAACAATAAGGGCGGAATATCAGTGACGGAATTTCGGTCGCGTTTTTGTATCGTAATAGAACGCATAGCCCCTTACGAGGAACACCTGCGAAATTCTGCATAAAAGACAATGCATCCTGTAAACCAGCGAGAAAAATTGCGTTGCGTTTATTCCGCCCGTATAGTTGGGGCATAGTACCACCATATAATTTTCATAAATTCAATTCTACCTCTACGAACTCACTATGCGCGCACCCTTATTCACCTTATTTTATTCCTAAATATTGATTAATTCCTGTTTCAGTTTTCACTTGTGAACATGTCTAAGCGGTATGTCCATGCCATGAGTTTTATTTGTCAGGAAGTGGCTTGGCGACTAAATAAGAGAGGCTATTAGGAGTTCATTAACTCCGCCATAGACGGTCCTAAGCCCGTTTGAGAGAGGAGGAAGGTGAATGGCTGGTTATTGAGCTCTGGTGGGAGTACTAATGTCGAATAGGTACTACCATCAAATACCAGGTAATGCTCCAGTTGACAGTGCAAGCTGTCTACGCAACCAGCAAATCCAACCCCAATTGGGGAGGGTGAAGGGGAGTGTCCGGCCCCTCATAACGGGACCCCTTCGGCTAAAGGAAGGAAAACCCCAACAGAAAACCTTGGTCCTCCAGATTGGGGGTTGGGTGCAGGGCCAACCCCCCTGCCCTGTAAAAAGCTTACTGTTACGAAACCTACAAATGCCTCGGAACCGGACCGGAATAAAATGAAAAATGAACGGATACCCAATGACAGAAATAGGATGACGGAAAAACAGAAGAGACAGAGATTTATTCTTTGCCACCTGGAATGTTAGAACTCTGAATAGGGCGGGAAACGCTGCCGTGCTAAGGAATATGATAAAAAGTATGGAGTGGGAATTGCTGCTCTGCAGGAAATTAGATGGAAAGGGAATGGAATGATGGACCTGGGAAATCATACCTTGTTTTACAGTGGTCATGCGCAAAATACCTTTGGGACAGGATTCCTTGTAGATAGAAAATAAAAGGATAGAGTAATGGATTTCAATGCTGTCAATGAGAGAATTTGTGTGATACGAATAAGAGAAAAATTTTTCAATATAACTTTGATCAGTGTACATGCACCAACCAATGAAGCCGATGAAAACGATAAAGATGCATTCTATGATAATTTAGAAGAAATATATAGAAAAGTACCTGATCATGATGCAAAAATCGTCCTCGGTGACTTCAATGCTAAAATTGGTAGAGAAATATGTTTTAGACCAGTAATAGGCATACACAGCTTACATGAAGAGAGTAATGCCAATGGACTTGGTGTGATAGACTTTGCCAGTGGCAAAAATATGACAGTTAGTAGTACTTACTTCAAGCACAAGGACATTCATAAGATGACTTGGTGCTCACCAGATGGAGTAACACGAAACCAAATCGACCACCTTTTAATTGATAAGAGGCATGGCACTGACATATTGGATGTGAGAAGTTACCGAGGTGCGGACTGTGATACAGATCACTATCTTGTTAAAATCAAATACAGGCAAAGAATAAATAATATGAAGAAATTTCGAGGAGTGAGCCAAAAGAAATTCGACAGTGAGAAACTGATAAAAGATGAAGAACTACGAGAGAGGGACAGTCAAAAATTGGTGGAAAAAATAGAGAGAATGCAAGGTGGAGAGAGTGTTTCAGTGGAGGAGCAGTGGAAGAATATTAAGCAAGTTGTTACAGAATCTGCACAAGAAACAATTGGGTACAAAAAACAGGACAAGAGAAATGTATGGATGGATGATGAATGTTTGAAAGCATTGGAATGTGGCCAGAATGAGAATGATAAGTCGCAGAACAAGAGCTACTACAGTAACTTTCCAAGAGAAACGGAGATATGCCAGTAAACTATGCCGTCAAAAGAAAAGACAGTATGAAAAAGCTAAAATAGAAGAAATTATGGAATTTGCCACGGCAAGAGATGCCAGGAAGATGTACCTAAGGATACGAGAAGGGAAGGCTGGATTTCAACCTAGGACATCTTTATGTCAAGACAAGCAAGGAAATTTAGTAGGAGGGGAAAGGCAAATAATGGACCGCTGGAAAGAGTACTTCTGCGACTTATTGAATCAAAATCCAGTGGAAGAAGGATTAGAGGCGATCAATTTTATAGGGCCAGACCAGTATATTGAAAATCCAATGATGTGCGAGCTGGAGGAAGCTATCAGATCTCTCAAGAATAGCAGAGCTCCAGGGGAGGATTTGATAACAGCTGAAATGCTCAAAGCGGGTAATTCCACTTTATTTGAACGGCTGCTTAATCTACTTGTGCAAGTATGGGAGGAGGAGGAAACAATGCCTGAAGAATGGAATACTGCAGTTATTTGTCCCATTCACAAGAAAGGTAGTAGAACTGATTGTGCCAACTACAGAGGCATTGCACTGCTGAGCATAACATACAAGATCCTTGCAAAAATAATTTCTTTCAGATTGAAGCCTTACATTGATGAAATACTCGGTGACTACCAATGCGGCTTCAGGAAAGACAGGTCCTGTACAGATCATGTTTTCACGATACGTACCATCATGGAAAAGTGTTATATAATGTAAATCTGCACCAACTGTATATTGATTATCAGCAAGCTTTTGATAGTGTCCAAAGAAATAAACAATTTGAAATCATGATAGAATTCGGAATCCCACTGAAACTTGTACGTCTCACTAAAATGACTCTGCACAACACCAGGTATAAAGTTAAAGTTGAAGGAATACTGTCAAATGACTTCTTAGCAAACACAGGGCTCAGGCAAGGAGATGTACTTTCAGCCATGCTTTTCAATATAAGTCTAGAAAAGGTTATTAGAGGGATCACCATTAACCCAAGGGGAACGATTATGAATAGGATGATCCAATGCATGGCATAAATGATGATATAGTTTTGATAGCACGAAATAGACAAAGTTTGGAGACTGCATTTACTCAGCTCAATGAAACATCAGAACAAATAGGACTTAGAATAAATGACGGCAAAACGAAATATATGGCCAGCAGCAGAACACGACAAGCAGGTGACACAGAAATAAATATAGAGAACTTTGTTTTTGGAAAGGTAGCAGAATTTAAATACCTTGGCTCTGTAATCACTGATGACAACAAAATACAAAATACAAATACAAATTGTTTTTATTCTGATTCAAAAATCAAATACATACAAAATTTCAAATACATCAAACATCAAAAATGGAAATAAAATACAAAGTGCACTGAAGAAATTGTATAAAATATAATTATGTAATAAGGCTTTCTACGTGTATGATGTATTATGAAAAAAAACAAAGCTTTTTGAAACAGAATATTTCTAGCTTGCTGTAAGCATAAAATGCTTAACGCGTGCAAGCAGGAGTGCTTATACTATAATTGAATAAAATCAGAAGAAAAAAAAAATTTTTTTTGGGCAAGAAAAAAATGAAAACACACACTCACACATTCACTCACCTCTCATACATTTCCAGTTTGGGCTTAATTACTTTTTGATATGATTTTCAACAACTATAATAATTATTATGTCGAAAACTAAGAAAGAATAAAAAACATGTGTTCTAAACAATCAGGCAAGATATTTCTAAGCCATTTAAGAATGTAATATTTGAACATTTTCCTATTATCAATTCTCTTTGCCTCAAAAGGTAAATTATTGAAAAATTTCGGACCTAGAAATACAAACGATTTCTGGAAACAAGTGGTATATGACCTGGGAAGCCTTAGCAGATCAGAAGTGACTCTCCTAGTTTGATAATTTGTTCTCTCCTTGAAAAGTGCCTGACCACTGTTTCCAGACATTACAAAGAATAGGTATAAAACTTTGAAAACATATATGTATCTTAGAGGCAAGCATTTTATATCTTGAAAAAGGGGAAAGGCATGTTCATATCTTCCTGATTTTTTAACAGCTCTGACAATAGATTTTTGTAAGGTTATAAGTGGTCTCAAGTGGGTAATGTAAGTAGAGCCCCAACAACTTATTCCATAATTCAGTTTAGAGTCAACAAGAGCAAAGTATAACTGTCTAAGAATGGTGGTTGGAAGAATCTTATTTAGAAAATAGAATTTTCTCAGGATATGTAAAAGATAATTTTTAACATAACGTATGTGTAGAGACCAGGTAAGCTTCTCATCTACTGTAACACCTAAATATTTGATGGAGTCAATTTGCGTGACAACTTGACAGTTACAATTATTCCGCAAACAATCAACGTGGAACTTCAAACCAGATGGTAAATTCCAGCTTGACGACAGTGTGAACAGAATATACTTGGTCTTTGACAGGTTAAGAGACAGATTATTGTGTTTGAACCACAACAACATCAACATCAGTCTGCATCACACTCTCCAAGTCCAAACCATCCAACCCACAATATGCAAAAGCAGTGTCATCTGCGAATGACACTGGCACACCATTGTAGTTACATGAGAAAAGGTCATTTATGAATACAAGAAATAGGATTGGCCCAAGGACCGATCCTTGTGGTACACCACAATCTACTACCTGGACCTCACTCTTCACACCTCCTATGACAACATATTGCACCCTTTCTTTCAAATAGGATGAAAACCACATATGTGCAACACCTCTGATACCAGCATTATATAGTTTGTCCAGCAGAATTGTGTGGCTTACTGTGTCGAATGCCTTTTTTATATCCAGGAATAATCCTGCAACACAGTTCGCTGGTCTGTAGTTAATGCCAGAATATATAGCTGTCATGAAAGTATGAAGGGCCATCTCCGTATTCATCAACTCACGAAAACCAAATTGGTTTTTATAAAAAAAGTTACATGAGTTGAGAAAATCAAGAATCCTTTTTTCATTACCTTTTCTAACAGCTTAGAAAAAATTGAAAGTAAGGATATAGGTCGATAGTTAGTTAATTCTGATCTAGAGCCAGATTTGAATATGGGTACTACCTTGGCCAATTTCATCCTGGAAGGAAATATACCTGTAGAAAGACTGCAATTGAATATATCTACCAGAATTGGGACTACAGACATAGCAACTGACTTCAATAGTCCAGAAGATATGTCATCGTCCCCTGGAGCTTTACCGGATTTTAATTAACAACGTCCAAGTCGATATAAGAGCAAAGATAGCTGCAGGTAATAAGTGCTATTTTGCCCTAAGCCTATTCCTTAGATCCAAGTGTTAACGAAGAGTTGAAAATTCAAATTTATGAAACAATAATAAAACCAGTTGTGTTGTATGGCGCAGAGTCCTGGGTTCTCACAAAGAAAGATGAAGATTTCTTGAGTACTTGGGAACGGAAAGTATTGAGAAAGATTTACGGACCAGTCTGTAACAATGGGGAGTGGAGAATAAGGACAAATCAAGAGTTACGTGACCTATACCAAAAAACAGAAATTGTTAACGAAATAAAATACAGGCGACTGAGTTGGTTAGGTCACGTAGAAAGGATGAGTGACTCAAGAGCAGTAAAGAAGGTCTTCAGAGAAAATCCAGGAGGAAGGAGACTACGAGGACGCCCACGAAAACGCTGGCTAGAAGATGTGGAACAAGATTTGAGGAGGCTGGGTGTCCGAGGTTGGAGAAGAAGAACTGGCGACAGAGAGGAATGGAGAGGCATCATAGAGGAGGTCAAGGCCCTAAACGGGCTGTAGCACCACGGAGTAAGTAAGTACTAGGAGTTCATTTCGAGGGGCCGAACGACGTCACTTATCAACTCTCAAAATCTAGCTGCTGCGTCACCAAGGCTATCGTATCGCCCCCAACCTTCAACCCTTAACCTAGCGCCGCAGTGAAGGATGGTTTCTCACAGCTTGGCGTTGTCATTTGAGATGGGTGTCTGGCTTGGAAGTGTTTCGGCCGCATTGCCGGATGACTGTTAACGGTTGCCGGAAGATCAACAGCTGGGTTTTTTTCGTTATTTTTCGTGATAAAGAAATTCTGATTGCAGATTCGTTCTCAGCGACCCCAAGTTTAGCCTGAAGGCTCAGAATGTCAACAATGTTTTTAAATAATTAAAAATCATCATGAAAAGTCATTAATATGGTAGTACACCACGTTTCTGGAAACTTTTTACTGGTGACTGGAGTTATTATTGACACACAAAAATCAAAATAATCGTGAGAAAGAAAACTGCTGATGAACGCGAATAAGACCGTCACTCCATTATTCTATTGTATCGGCTGCTTGGCTGAGCCTGGCTGGAGGGATCAAATAACCGACTGGATTGATCTTTCGTCTGTCCGCTAGGCGGAACTACGCCGACCATTGCTGGGTGGAAATGTTACTGCGGCCGCTCGCATTCCCACCAACGCTGCTATTATTTGCTGTCTCAGCGCCTAGTCCGATTCAGCCAAGCAACCAGCCTGCAATGCGGAGCTAGGTTCAGGGTGAGCCGGGCTAAAAAACTCAAAAGCAGCAGTCTAGATCGAGTGCAGTCGAGTTTCTAGTTCACCCAGTGCTATCCCACTAGAAAATGATTCATGTCATCGATTCGACATCATCTGCTGCGAACGTGGACAGCACAAACAAGTGAGGCGAATACAGATATCACCGACCACTAGAAACCTGGTGGTGACTTGTAGCAGTCAGTAGAACGCGCTGACACGCGGTAATAAACCGGTGGAGCCGCCAAGGCAGTAATAAGGGTCCTTATGCCGCAGCCACATGTTGGCCCAATGATGACCACCGCCAGTGTGTCGATGGGTAGTTTGCCAGCGCTGGCCTTCAATGGCCATCGCTCCAATTTTTCTCGAGCGGAGGCCAGCCCCCCACCGTAGGCCAATGAAGGCCAAACCACCCATCCACACTAGTCAACCAATGCCTGTTTAGTCGTTTGTTGTGCTGATTTTTCTGTGTAAATGAGTATCTAATGAATTATCGAATAAAATATTTGAGATATAATGAATAATTTCTATTTATTAAGTGATTGGAAAAACTCTTATAAATTCTCATACAAGCTACATTTTGTCAAGGCGACAAAGTTGAACAGCTGATGTAATAGGACAGAAGAACTGGCTAAATCATTGCCACTCTGGGCGGCACTTGCTAGATTGGCTTTCTTTCAAGATGGCGGATTTTGACGTCACGATTCTAGCCGAGTTTCCATTGTGTATGTATTGTTTCACGCTGGCCTTGATTGGGCACTGGCCACATTGCAGTGTAGATGGCAAGACCAACGCGGCCAGCGACTGAGGACTAAGCATAACATAGTGATGTTTGCAATTCACTCACCATAGATATTGTTATGCTCGATCAAGCCGCGGCCTTCGCCCAAGATGAAGACGCCACCCTGATGGCCGTTGTAGATCTCGTTGCGGTGGGGTTGCTGTGGGAATGGATGCGGTTGTCGATGAACTGGCCGAGCCCGTACAAGCCACCCGTCTGTCCGTGGTGGATCTCGCAGTGCACCACTGTCACTGTCGGGTTGGCGTCCGAACCCCGCTATCCCATTGTTGTGGATGTCGAATGAATGGAATCACAGTTCACGAATTATCAGACACATCATATGAAAATGGAAATGAGATAATGAATAATGTATAATAGAAATTAATTCATAGATCATCGCAATGCATACTTGAAATAATCATGTTTAGTACAAGTTAGAGTTTCTATACTCTTATTAGCTGAGCTCAACCTTTGATGCAGACGGAGAACAGGCCAACGAAATAGCACATCTAGTAAATTAATTGATGAATTGGAGGAAAATGACTGCAATACTTTGTGATAGAAGTAATGAAAAACTTAAGGGCAAAATCTATAAAACAGTCGTGTCGTGCGGCCCGCGTTGACATACGGAGCGGAGGCCTGGGCAGTTAAGAAAGCTCATGAACACAGACTGGAGTTCACTGAAATGAAGATGCTGAGATGGAGTTGCGGCCTAACTGGAAGGGATGGAATCCCAAATGAAATATAATTAATTATTTTTAACAAGAATGAACAGTTGATATCAGATCAGATATAGGCTTAACAATATCAGCTATCCTCTATAGAAGGTACACAATCGGCCCTACTGTTCTCCTATCTTTCTCCACTAGAAAAAAAGAAGAACAACGTTGCCAATTTTCTGTCTTTTGAAGAGGATAGCTGATACCAGTACATCTGATATTTATGTATAATTATTGGCAATATTGTTCTTCTATTTTTCTCCACTACCTTTAGGAACTAACTATAGATATTGACCAAAGTTGATGGTAAAATTGACCAAGCTATCCTCTTCAGAAGGCAGTGGCAAGGCAGATAATTGGCAACGTTGTTCTCCTACTTTCCTCCACTGCCATTATAACGTGGACCTCACTATAACGTCTCTGTTTTCAAAATTATCAAGGGACTTTATCTAATAAATTATCGAATAAAATATTTGTGATATAATGAATAATTTTGATTTATCAAGTGATTGGAAAAACTCTTATAAATTCTGATACAAGCTACATTTGGTCAAGGCGACAAAGTTGAACAGCTGATGTATAGGACAGAAGAACTGGCTAAATCATTGCCACTCTGGGCGGCACTGGCTAGATTGGCTTTCTTTCAAGATGGCGGATTTTGACGTCACGATTCTAGCCGAGTTTCCATTGTGCATGTATTGTTTGACGCTGGCCTTGATTGGGCACTGGCCACATTGCAGTGTAGATGGCAATACCAACGCGGGCCAGCGACTGAGGACTAGGCATAACATAGTGATGTTTGCAATTCACTCACCATAGATATTGTTATGCTCGATCAAGCCGCGGCCTTCGCCCAAGATGAAGACGCCACCCTGATGGCCGTTGTAGATCTCGTTGCGGTGGGGTTGCTGTGGGAATGGATGCGGTTGTCGATGAACTGGCCGAGCCCGTACAAGCCACCCGTCTGTCCGTGGTGGATCTCGCAGTGCACCACTGTCACGGATTTTGGTAACCAGCTGTACCACTACACACCGCAAAATAATAATGAAAAAATAATTAAGTATTGACAATTGATACGTTCAAATAAAATATTCAAATTATTTCTCTGATGTATCAAATTATCCTGTTTATTTGGAAGCACTATTAACGCAATTCATAGTTGATAAAATTATGGACATCAAACAGCTGATTAGCTTGAACAGCAGGTAGCCAGCCGTACCACTACACACCGCGAAAAAAAAATAGAAAATAATTAAGTATATCTATTATCAAATTAGAATTATGATATTCAAATAATTATTTTAAAAGTTTCAAATATATTTTCTAGTTTATCAATACCATTATTCATTAAAAAATTGGGAATATATATGAGTACTTTTGATTGATGCATTTGGAAAAAATATCGACATTCAATGGTTCTCAAATGATTTTTTATGAATAAGGAATTTTATAACTATAGATTGATGTCTTTATTACGTTTGAAAAAATGATTCATAAAAAGATTCACTCTTCATTCTTCAAAAGGTTTTGAAACATCATAATCAAGTTGGCTCACCGGCAAATTCAAACTAGGTTATCAACCGGCAAATTCAAAAGCTGTAGGCTATCTATGAACTAAAGTAAACTTTATGCTATACCTACTAACTACGGTATATAATTATTATATTGAAAATCGAAATAAATGGAGAAAAGTTATTCACTTGTTCTGGCTTGAAATATTTTTAAAATATTCAACAAGAAGTCTTTCAAAAGTAAGTTATTGAGGTAACATTGCTAAGGAATACATTGAGAATATGATTCAAATTTTTCTTTGATGCTATAAGATAGCTCTTTACTCTTGAATTAGAACTTAGAACTCTAATTAGTAATTAGAACTTGTTATTCAACAGTCAATTTGATATTATACAAAAAAGGTCCTCATGCGTACAAAGCTACTATGAAACTAACAAAAGTTAGAGATATAAAAACTAGGGAAAATTCTACTAGAGATGCGGTCCTGCTTTTTTTTGAAGCATTAAATCTCTCAGTTTGATTTTATTAATTGCAGTGACAAAATTTTCAACTACGGTATATGATGATAAGAAAAATGTTATATTCTACAACAACGTTTGCTACAAAATAAGGCTCTGATGAACCGTTCAATGGTTATGGTTAAATTACTGGAACATCAACCCATTATCTCACATAGCCCATAGGCCATCATGAAAATGAAACAGATCAGATTATTGAAGGGAAATCTATCAGGAATGCGAGTTGTACAGCCCACAACAGCAACTTCTTCTGAAATACTTGAAGAAACAAATCTATAGAGTCCTCAGTCACCGCTATAGTAGCATAACAGCTAATACAGAAAAATCTAATAATTTAATCAGTTATTAAACAAATTTCGTTCAACTAGATCTTATTTTGAGCAGAATTTACAGCTATTATATTTTTGATTATTGTAAATTTTCTTGTATAATTTACTACTGATCTTCAGTTTACTTGGACTGAGTTTTTGAAATCAGGTTAACTCTTTATTCTTGTTCTTTGAAAAAAAAATCTTTTATACTAAAAACTATAATAAATCTGATTAAGAAAGTAAGCATTTTTATTGATTTCTTTATCATTCCATAGTTAATAATCCCACTTGGTAACTTAGTGAAAAATTACTTTAGAGTTGTTTGTACGTCAGCTAGTTTAATCTGTTATTTTTGACTAAGTTCTTATTTTAGACTATATAATTGTCAAGTATTCTATCAAGTAAACTTGTCAATTGTTCAATGAATCTTTTCTTATCTTCTGCCATTTACACAAACAGACCCATACTTGTGGGTCAAGTAGAAGAGGGGGGCTCTTATTGCCTCATCTTCGCCCACATCATTTGTAACGTTATAAAATGAAAATAAAAGACATTTATCTATCACTTGTTGAGTCAACATCTTTCCATAGTCCAAATATCAACCGAATCTGGCACATTCGCATTTTTCATAAAATCCATGGTTTATCTAATTTTTTTTGTGAAAAATCAAAATCGCTCTAAATTCGTGACCTTATGCTCTTTGATGAGAGGAACATGAATCTGGAATCCGATTTGCAAAATTCCTCACCGTTTGAAAATTTGCAAATTTTACGTTTGAAGCTGCATAACTCACCCTGTATAGTAGCTGGGGGTGCCAAATTTGGCTCAGACATTTCTCAGATAAAGCTTCATCTATGGTGCAAATTTCAGCCAAACCTGAGATACTTTTTTCTTTACTGCTTTAAAACGCACGATGAAACATAAACAAACTATACCATAGGGTTATCTTCTTATGATATCTTTTTTCTATGATAATAATCACCATACTAATTTCTTGAATAATTCTAACGATTTAAAAGCCGTTTTCACAGTACCAGTTTGAACCAAATGTCGGCTTAATATGAATTAAATCCATGTTAAGTTTAATTGATATTAAAACACACCAGCTGATCCAATTCGGTTTAAGCTTTCACCGAGAAAACTGCACTTGGTGGGCAAGTGAATAATCGAAATAATATCATTTGAATCTTTCAAATTGAGAAATTTATTAAATAGTTGGATATCAATCATATTTCATAACACAAATTATTAAGGTACTTATCACCTGACACCGTTTATATTTTCAAAAGGCATAGTCTCTCTGTAACAGTAGACTATATTAATTCAAAACAATCAACTTGGAATTGAAACAATGTTGAAATTATTGGCCCGCTCGCCGAAGCGGCTCAGTTTGCACCAACTGAAACAGATAATATAAAAGACACTGCGGTCAACTACTGAAACAAATCCGAATCAATGTATTTGCCTTTTGAACAAAACAATATAGACATTTTGATAAAAGAAGCATATAACCTGGATTTCAAATCAATTACAAAAAGTGCAGAAATAAAAAATACATAAAAATTTACATACATGAGGTCCACGTTATTAATTAAAATATGAGGCAGTATTATTAATTAACATTGGTATTGCCAACCGTGTCTATCATTCGACAAAGCAGATCCTTCTCTATCCTTCTCTAGCTCCTCAACGTCGCCAGATCGTGTTTTAACAATATAGAATAATATAATTGATGAACAAAATATTTAATCTCAATTATTTCTTTGGAAAACATCAACTTTCTATCAAAATTTGGAAGAGAAATGGTACAGGCTCTGCCTAGTTCTTCCTCCATCGTCATAATTATATTATGATTATAGTGTTTAGAAAAATAAATGAATAATCAAATTTTATCACCTATTGTTTAATCATTGGAATGTGTATTTCCTTGACGAATAAAACATAATTGATTATTTTAAACAAGAATGAACAGTTGTTAATATGACATGAGATAGGCCTATAGCAGTAACAGCAGCTATCCTCTGGCAACGCTGTTTTCTAGTGCAATTATAACGTGGACCTCACTAGCAGCAACCCAAACGGAGCAACCAACCAATCCTGACCTGCCGACTTATAGACTAGCCTACAATGTCGCTCGGGTAGAATCGTAGAGCCGTCGCTTAGGAAACACCTCGTAAAATGCCTATTGAAATAAGTCTTCGGAAGACGTAGCTGTTCTATCTCCTCAAGTTAAATTGGATGGGCACGTTAAACTGTCGGTCACGGCTGAAGTATGACAGTCGTGAGGCCCATTGACGGCTTAAATGATATATATTCAGGCGAGGAGAAACTTCCGTCAGGAACTCCCCACCAATAAAAGCCATACGAATATTATTATTATGCCATGCCAGATTCAAATGGACAGATTGGCTAACATTAGGAAATATGTCGGCTACGTTTTTCAAAAACGTATTACAAGCTACGCTACGGCGGTGTGAGATGGCCTTCACATAGATAGATATCTATAGATAGGCTATATATTATTATATTCATCCATGAGTACGGTATATACAGCTGGATGGGAATTAATGACAAATTGCATTTATTCAAATGCTAATTAATGAATAGTTATTACTAAACGAAAATCCAAATAAATGCTGTAAATCACCCCGAATACTTGTGCTACTGCACATATTGACAACAGGGTTAACAGCTGGATGGAAATTCGATGAGAGCTACTATCTAGAAATTATTTGCCAGCCCGGGAATCGAACCCTAATTGCTAGTCAGCGTCAGGTATGCTCACGCTTACACCAAACTGACAATCTCTGGATAGCAGCGCTCATTTTATTCGAAGCCATAGCGGCCAGCCAGTCTACAGATGAAAATTCATGAGAAATAGCATTTTATTCAAATGCTAAATAATGAATGATTATTACTAAACAGTAATCCAAATTAAATGCTGTAAATCACCCCGAAGACTTGTGCTACTGCAAATATTGACAACACGGTTAACAGCTAGATGGGAATTCGATCACAACACCTACACACATAATACCTGAAGAGTCCAAGTCAATAAGTTAGAGAATGATAGTAAGGTATAGCCTGTATGGTTTCAGCTGTTGTAGCTACATATTGGCCCAACGTCGGCCAGCGTCGGCCAGCCCAGCGTAGGCCAACCAAGGCCAGCACTGGCAAACCACCCATCCACACTCTCGCGGTCGTCGTCATTAGTACGCACTTGGGCGATAGTGTGGATGCGACATTATAATTCAATAAAACCACAGATAATTATTGTTAATTTGCTACTTACCAGAGCTGATGCCCTGAAACCGACAGCAAGTAGCCCAATATGGTTAGCAACACCTGGTCGGGCAGTTAGTACTGGAGCGGCCGAGGTTGCCCAACTCATCCAGCATCCACATCCAGTGGTAGTGCGCATGCTCCTTGCATGTCCACCACCACTAGATGTGGATGCCGCCGAGTGATCGTGGTGCGGCGGCGACGACTGCAAATCAAATCAAATCTTCATTTTTCCCAAAAACATAATTACAATAACAATGATTATAAAAAACTAAAATACAATATAAAATGAAAAATGAAATTCCATCAAATAGGATAAATAATATAGATATATTAAACCAAGTCCCTGTAAGGTTTGAAAAAACCTGAGCACAGATGCTGAGTGTTCAATGACTAACAATAATGCAAGAAAATCATAAAGGGATAACATGCAACTTAGTTATGTTAACTAATATGCATTGAAAATATCGGAAGAGAAACAGGGGGTGAGGAAGAAGTAGAACCAGGATTTCACTATTTTGAGCCCGGATTCTGCTGCTTTCTTAGTATTCTCCCAATTGGCTCCCTTGAATAACAATCAAGTGTCATCGGCAAAAGCGATTGACACTCCATTTTTTAATTCTAACTTGGGAAGATCATTCATGTAGATTAGGAAGAGAATCGGAGACAGGACTGTTCCCTGTGCAAGACTATAATCAAGGCTGGTTTTATTATCAATTTTGAGGATTTGGTATCTATTGTTTAAATAGTTTTTAAATAATTAAAAATACAATCCGGCCTAAAGCAGCTGCTATGGCTGCGTTGTGCTGGTTGTGGGTTTGAATACCGCCAATGGCATGGTTGTTTTAGCATCTTATCACCAATGGCTGAAAAGAAACAATCAAGTGTGGTAAAAATTATAATAGTGAATGAATGAATGATTTGCATCGCGACTTGAATTCCCAAGTTTTAGACATTCCTTCACACACTTTTGTCATACGAAACACATACAAACGGTAGTATATATTCCAGCCCATATAATAATATTATAGTATACAGTATTGAATATACGAATGGCTTTTTATTAGTGTGGAGTTCCTGACGGAAGTTCTACTGTCAATTATTATTACTGTTTTGGACGGGTGAGATTGTAAGAACGGCACAGAATGAGAGACTACCAGCGTCACATAGACGCCCTCTACTATGGCACTTCTAATTATGCTATCTATATCTATGGTACCACTCACCGAGCGGTGAGGTCTAAAGAACGGACGTATTTAATAATAATTATAACCTTTATTTCTGCATAACTGAGTATGTCACCAATATTTACAATTGTCATATACAATAAAGTAGCATACATATAACGTTGTATTAATACATTTATTCTGAACACAGCAATCATGAGTTCAACTTGTCTTGATTCGAAAAGTTCTGTAGCACTGTAAAAGCACTATTCGAGTCTTTTAATTTCCTCCTAAACAAAGGTTTGCTCTCTATTTCAGTTGTGATATTCATTAATTCATTTACGGTACAAATGAATATTTGTCACTGAAATGAATACAAAATAGTAGGCTAGTTGGATAATTACCTGAAATGCTAGTGCAGTGCAGACGAAGATCTCGCAAGTTTCTTGAGGTATGATTCAAAACCGACCGAGTAGAATTTTTCTAGTGTCTTGTCCAAATAATTTGTTCCATTTCATCAATTTTAGAGCCTGTAACAGAACATAGATAAATTGGATGACAATATAATAAATTCACAGATGAATGAATGGAATCACAGTTCACGAATTATCAGACACATCATATGAAAATGGAAATGAGATAATGAATAATGTATAATAGAAATTAATTCATAGATCATCACAATGCATACTTGAAATAATCATGTTTAGTACAAGTTAGAGTTTCTATACTCTTATTAGCTGGGCTCAACCTTTGATGCAGACGGAGAACAGGCCAACGAAATAGCACATCTAGTAAATTAATTGATGAATTGGAGGAAAATGACTGCAATACTTTGTGATAGAAGGAATGAAAAACTTAAGGGCAAAATCTATAAAACAGTCGTGTCGTGCGGCCCGCGTTGACATACGGAGCGGAGGCCTGGGCAGTTAAGAAAGCCCATGAACACAGACTGGAGGTCACTGAAATGAAGATGCTGAGGTGGAGTTGCGGCCTAACTGGAAGGGATGGAATCCAAATGAAATATAATTAATTATTTTTAACAAGAATGAACAGTTGATATCAGATCAGATATAGGCTTAACGGTATCAGCTATCCTCTATAGAAGGTACAGAATCGGCCCTACTGTTCTCCTATCTTTCTCCACTAGAAAAATAGAAGAACAACGTTGCCAATTCTCTGTCTTTTGAAGAGGATAGCTGATACCAGTACATCTGATATTTATGTATAATTATTGGCAATGTTGTCCTTCTATTTTTCTCCACTACCTTTAGGAACTAACTATAGATATTGACCAAAGTTGGTGGTAAAATTGACCAAGCTATCCTCTTCAGAAGGCAGTGGCAAGGCAGATAATTGGCAACGTTGTTCTCCTACTTTCCTCCACTGCCATTATAACGTGGACCTCACTATAACGTCTCTGTTTTCAAAATTATCAAGGGACTTTATGCCTCCTATTGTGGTCTCAATCCTGCAAATAATATTTCAATATTTCAATGTTATATTTTTAAGTTGTGTTTCCCAATTTACGAATATCTTTGGGCCAAGATTCTATATTACTCTATAGACCTCACTATAGTACTCATCTATTTCACTATCCATGACCAACTGCTAGTTGATAATTCAATTTTGATCTACTCGTATTTTTGACGACACTACAGTCCAATTTTTGAATAATAGTACTCATCTATTTCACTATCCATGACCAACTGCTAGTTGATAATTCAATTTTGATCTACTCGTATTTTTGACGACACTACAGTCCAATTTTTGAATAATAGTTATTAATGTGTGTTAAAAATGGATTTGAAAATCGAAAGCGCTCTAAACGTGGGTAATAGTTTTTAATAACTATTATTCAAAATTTAGACTGTAGTGTCATCAAAATCGAACACTATAGTGCAATTTTTCAATTGGTAGTAGAAGTATTTCGATTCGGATACTACCAGATCATAAAAATAGATATATTACATAGAGTTGGTGATAAAATACTGCCCTGAATTGAGCCACTAACAAACTTGATAGCCAGAAAAGGGTACTGTAGCAACTATTAAGTTGTACGTAAGTAGCTATTAACTTAGTAAGAAGTAAGTATACTTAATTATAACTGAGAATAAGTAACTTAAGTTGTGAGTCCCACCTGTCTGGTTGACTTCCTTTCTGTGAGCATCAAGATTCAACATTCATGATTCAAGATCCAAATGCGTCCCCTTCTGTGTCTTCACAATCCACATTGAGTCACTGCAAAAACAGACACATATAATTAAAGTTTACAATCTTACTGTAGATCCCCAACATGTATAAGCCGATTCCTTCCTTTATTATATTATAGATTTATCATTAGAAGTAGGCTATTTATCAAGTTGATGTTTCAACAAACTAAACTGTTATTATTTGCTAGGTTGGGATAAAACTAGGAAAACATGAGCATCTTGATTCGAATCTTGATTCGAAAAGTTCTGTAGCACTGTAAAAGCACTATTCGAGTCTTTTAATTTCCTCCTAAACAAAGGTTTGCTCTCTATTTCAGTTGTGATAGGCTATTCATTTATTCATTTACGGTACAAATGAATATTTGTCACTGAAATGAATACAAAATAGTAGGCTAGTTGGATAATTACCTGAAATGCTAGTGCAGTGCAGACGAAGATCTCGCAAGTATCTTGAGGTATGATTTCAAAACCGACCGAGTAGAGTTTTTCTAGTGTCTTGTCCAAATAATTTGTTCCATTTCATCAATTTTTAGAGCCTGTAACAGAACATAGATAAATTGGATGACAATATAATAAATTCACAGATGAATGAATGGAATCACAGTTCACCAATTATCAGACGCATCATATGAGAATAGAAATGAGATAATGAATAATGCATAATAGAAATTCATAGATCATCACAATGCATACTTGAAAAAATCATGCTTCTTCTCCTACAGAAAAGGATCGTTAGAATTATAAACAATGAAAACTACCTGGCACATTGCAAACCTTTGTTTATTGAGACTGGAATACTAACACTCCCTTGTCTTTGAATCAGCTCTGATGGTTGAAAGAAGACCGGATTATTTCCAACGGAACCAACATATACATGGATACAACACAAGACGACATAATGACACCCATATACTGACTGGCGCAAGAGGGGCCCAGATACTTATGCAGCAGGATTTACAACCATCTCCCAGAAGAAGAAATAAAAAATATCAAAAGCATAGGCACCTTTAAGGACCTCCAGAAGAGACACTTACAACAAAAGCCTTACTATAGCCTGCACGAATTCTATGATGACGGTGTGTTCCGCAGGGACGACCACGGCGCTGTCGCGCTACTAGTGGGATATCTACAAGTATCAAGTAAGTATCATGCATCACGCCTCAACTACTGGACTGATTAACTTGACAATTTGCATATAGATTATTAATTATTCACCGTGGATGGTTATATTAATTCTTTTAATATAAAAGAATATTAGCCTATTGTTAATTCTTCAAGATTAAGGTAGGTCAAGTTTTAAGTCTGTTAAATTTTTGATTAGCCCATTGCGGTGCACGGGTTATCTGCTGGTATTGAATTGATTTGGTGGTGGAATACTGCCCTGAATTGAGCCACTGACAAACTTGGTAGCCAGAAAAGAGTATTGTAGCAACTATTAAGTTGTAAGTAACTAAGTAAGTATAGGCCTACTTGAGTAAAAGTATACTTATGTTGTGTGACTCACCTGTCTGGTTGACTTGCTTTTCTGTGAGCATCAAGATTCAAGATCCAAAAACATCTAAATGTGTCTTCTTCTGTGTCTTACAATCAATACCAAGCAACTGCAAAAACAGACCCACATTATTATTATTGTGTACAATCTTACTGTAGAGTGGTGAAATAAAAAAACAAAATATTACATACAGCAGGTAACCCGTGCTTTGCTAGGGACTAACTGAAAACTTCACAAACTCGACCTACTGAGATACCTCCAATACCTTCTGTTTCATTCATTGTATTCAATACACATAATTACAGAACAACTATTCAAATGGCAAATAAAACAGTGACCACTTTCAATAAAAATTTAAATCATCAATCATAAATTCATTCAAATTATAATATGCATTATCACAAATGCAGCTGAACGGTGGAGACGTCTCCTGGGGATGATGCGTCATTGAAAAATATCCTATCCCCTATTCTTTCAAGCCGATTCTTTCCATTATTACATTATAGATTTATCATTAGGTTTACCGGTACTTACCAAGTTGTCGTTCTATCAAGCTAAACTGTTATTATTTGCTAGGTTGGGATAAAACTAGGAAAACATGAGCGTTGATGAATAAATGGTTCAAATTATAATACATAACCAACTTTCTTGACTAGTGCCTTTAGCTCCTTTCCAATCATTTAAATGAATAAGTTTTATTTATCATCAAATAGCCCAAATAAAAAAAACTTATAGACTATTTGAAAAGTGTTTACCACCGTACGTTGGTTTATGCAAATTGATTTTATCTCACCAAACTGTTATTTATGAAGTAAAAATTGGGCTTGAAAGTAGAATTCTAACCTCATTCTTTTAAAGAAAAACATAGGTAGCCTCAAAATTTTGGGCCTGTTGTTTTCTCCGAATCTAATTATTGTATAAGATTATGATTAGCAATTGACAATAGATAAAATGAAAACAAAAAATGAATAAACTTGTCAATGACAGCCTTGGCTATGATACCATACAAAACCTGGAATAATATTGTAAAATAACCCATAACCTATTTGCAAATGTTCATGTTTGTTTATTAGTGAATAAACCATTACCAGCTACGTTTTATATTAAAATACAGTAAGCTTACTAGCATTTAAACCAATAAATTTGGTACTCCTCTACTGAAGAGAAGAATTTTCTAAATATTCAAGTTTCAACCAAAACATTTTTTAGTTTTGAAGATACAATATATCAAGTGATTAATATTTTTATAATGTATCTATTGATAACAAACTATCTACTGAACTTTCGACCACTGGATACTAGGCTAACCTTCAAATTCCTGTATCTGTTTACCAAATTAACCGTTTTATTCTTTAATTATTTCCACATATAATTTTAATTAAAATGATTGGAAAGATGAGATAAAAACTGTTCTATTCCTCTTTTAAATTTAGATTCAGACTAAAAATTCCAAAAATTGGTTATTGGTGGTTAATATTTTCATAACCTCAATTCATTTTTAGTTGAGTACAATTTTCAGTCAAAAAAATATATAACCAGAAAATCTGTAGGTCAATTGAAACCAATATTAAAAACTATCTAAATATCATTAAACACTGATATAATAGAGAATTATTTAAATAATATTATTTATTTATGGATTTGATCCTCTGTAGAGATGTTAAATCCGTATCAAATCAAAGATGGACGCCGTTCTGTATCTCTGTATCACCCTGACGTCATTCTGTATCAAAAATTGAACCAAAAATTACTTGAACCAAAAATTTAACATTGGAGAGATAGGAAAATCAAAAACCAATACCAGGGTATCAGAAGGACATAGGAGGTAAAAATGCAACGCGTGCTTGCAACGTAACTGACCTCGATGGAGACGGATTTTGGTAACCAGCTGTACCACTACACACCGCGAAATAATAATGAAAAAATAATTAAGTATTAACAATTAAAACGTTCAAATAAAATATTTAAATTATTTCTCTGATGTATCAAATTATCCTGTTTATTGGAAGCACTATTAACGCAATTCATAGTTGATAAAATTATGAACATCAAACAGCTGATTAGCTTGAACGAACAGCAGGTAGCCAGCCATACCAATACACACCGCAAAAAAATAATAGAAAATAATTAAGTATATCTATTTATCTATTATCAAATTAGAATATGATATTCAAATGATTATTTTAAAAGTTTCAAATATATTTTCTAGTTGATTTATACCATTATTCATTGAAAAGTTGGGAATATATATAAGTACTTTTGATTTTTAAAGTGTATTCAATATTTGATTGTATCAATTTTCAACATTAAATATTGACAATTGCAATTGAAATAAGGAAGCTTAAAATTTTTAAAAAGATTAGCAAGCAAGGCACTGGTTTTTGGATTAAGAAAAAATAAAAGTGGGGTTATGTTTGAAAGCTGTTACCTATAATATTATTTAAAACCCGAAAAGTTATATTTCTTGCAAATGCTATTTAACAATCTAGGAAGTAAGTATCAATTTGAATTTTTTTCTCACTTGTTTCATAATCTCTCGTGGAAACATAGAATCGAATTACTTATTGATCATTGTAGGTACTAACTATTATTTTTGTGTAATTAACAGTTCTTCAACTGAGTTCTTCATTAATATTGTTAATTGTTCTATATATCTCAGCTATATATTTACAACTTCTTTCATCTCATTTACACAAACTGATCTGTTTAAAATTTGTATTATTATCGCTACGTTGCCGGTGTAAGTGCAAGTCCAGTGCCAACATAGGTACCTATTATCAAATTTTTGGTTGGGATCGAGGCTAAAGTGCACGTCCAGTGCCAACATACCTGTCATCAAATTTTTGGTTGGGATCGATTTAGTATGTTATTTTGAGCACAAAAACACAAAAATTAAACGGCGCTCACTATTGTTTTTAAAATAAACTAAGTTCAAAGTAGCAGAACTTTACATGCATTTAACCTATAAGTAGCTAAGGTTAGGAAAAGCTTAGGTTAGGAAAAGATTTGGGTTGGGAAAACTCAGATTAGGAATATCATAATTTGATGATTTCAATAATCAAAATGGCTGCTTCTCATAGGTTAAATGCATGTAAAATTGTGCTACTTTGAACTTAGTTTATTTTAAAAACAATAGTGAGCGCCGTTTAATTTTTGTGATTTTGTGCTCAAAATAACATACTAAATCGATCCCAACCAAAAATTTGATAATAGGTATGTTGGCACTGGACGTGCACTTTAGCCAAAATTTGTATTAGGCCTATTATCGCTACGTTGCCTTTGACCACTTTTCGCTGGATAGGCTGTCAGTCTCAGGTCTTATTTTTGATCATTGGACGGCCTCAGTCCTTTCATCATAGATAAACTCTTCCACAGATTATAGTGGCTTGAATGCTAGCCTTCATATCATCCTTCTCTTGAAGTCGGAAATATTTCTTGAATTGAGTTCAAATCATTGAACCTATAGATTTCCTAATAAATGCATTACTTAGGTGGAATACACTGTCATTTTTGTTCTCAGTTCAATAAAAGGGTTTATATAACCTATAGATACGTGTTTAAATAGAAATTCATGGATGTGACTGTTTATCCTCCACTAAATTATTTAAAAAATGATTGTGTATAATTGAATCATTAAAAGAATAAAGATTGGTCTGCAGTGGCATCAAAGTCACTGAATTTTTGTTGACAAAGTCCTCTTCTGTACAAGCAAGATCTACCTATTAATACCTCCCTTACTTCGTCATCCTTTACACACACTTCCTATCTTGTTTTCACGTTTCAGCTGATCTATTAGATCTAATATAAATTACACCCTGTGTGTTGCACAAATGTCTGTTAACTTTTAATTCCGATTAAATGCCACAAGAACCAATTGAAGAAGCCTTCTTTTTAAAAATATATCCTTAGAATTTAATCTTGATTAAAATTTAACAGGCTTTTGTGCAACTGGAACTAACATTTTGTAATTATTTAACAACTTTTCAGTATGAATTTTATTAATTGCAGGATGCTTTCGATAATGAATGTGAATCCACTGCATGCGCGCTGTGAAATGATAAGTAAATATGTGAGCGAGTGCACAAATAAGGAGCTGGAGAGTCTGTTGCCAGTGCTTGTCGAAGAGATATTCGGCATCAGCAATCAGGTTGGATGGAACTTGAGACTGATCAAGTTCGACTCGAATGCACACGATTACGACGTTCTTTTCAAGTTCCTGCATCCCAGTGGACCAGTGTTCAAGCTCTGCTATAAACTACTGTCCGACTGTCACCTCAAGTATGAGTTTCAACTGTCATTCCTTCCAGTAAGTATAATAACTCCTACTTATCTGTTATCGATTCAGTATTTTGTTGCAAATTTCAATTATCCTTCATAATTCACGGTTACTGGATAGCGCTATGTTGTAACTGCTTTGTTGAATGATAGACAAGGATAGCAACACCAATGTCAATCAAATACTGCCGTTATAACGTGGACCACACTATAGGAATTGAACGTTAATGTTGATTGACTTACCTTGGTGACTCGGAAAAGCATGAATGCATTCTTGGGTACGTAGCGAGGTCGACTCGCGAGAACCTCGTTAGAAGCAATTGGAATATCAATTAGTAAGCGAGTAAATTCTCAGCAATGAATGGAAACCAGCGAGGTTCCACAACCATGGGGCTATCATCGCTCGATATCGGCTTTCTGCAAACATATTATTGCCCTAAAAATATACTCATAAACTAACTACTTTTCAAACAGACAAGTTTTCGAATGTTGAGTCAATTCATAATTATATTATTATATAGTATGTAGAATTCATGTGTTAAATTATCCCAAGTATTTATATCTGTTAATACTGAATGATCCGTGGTCTATAGTGAGGTCCACGTTATAATGGCAGTGTGTGATTTGCCATGATGTTGCTATCGTTGTCTATCGTTCAACACAGATGATGGAGCAATCTCTTTCACGCATTACGATGCTGTCACATCGTTTATCAACAATGTAGAAATTCAACTAACTGACGAAATATTTTATCTCGATCATGAAAATTTATTATTACATATTTAAAAAATTTATTTTCTTGACAAATAAGCTATGATTAACTATTTTCAACAATAATGAACAGTTAAATTCATCAGATATACCAGTATCAGCTGTTTGGGTGGCAAGGCTGAGATCTGACAACCCTTTTCTCCTATCTCCCTACACTGCCATTATAACGTGGACCTCACTATAGAGATCCCGGCTCCAAACCTGCCTATCACTACAATTTTTTGATCAGGTCACTCCCGTGTTATCGGATGGGCACGTTTCTTGTCGGTCCCCGCTGAAGTATAACAGTCGTAAGGCCCATTGACGGCTGAAATTGTATATTCAGGTGAGGTGGAACCTTCCCGCCTACAAAAGCCGTACGGATTTACTTTTTACTGCCGTGAATACAGTACTGTCCAGTCATTTCATCCAGTAAGTACAACTTTTATTTGTTATCGATTCATTATGTAGGTGCATGGATATGTGTGTCGCTACTGCCACACATATTCATATGAATAGAATATGGTAAGGCTCATGGTTATCCACGTTATAATGGCAGTATTTGATTAACATAGGTGTTGCTATCCTTGTCTATCATTTTTGATAGATATATATTACGTCTGGTTGACCTCAACGGCGTCAGACAAGTCAAAGTGCTAGCAAAAGCAAGACACCATCAATGATACATGAAATTTATATCTAGTATATAGTTACTATTTGTCTTTGACTCTATTAAAGTACCTAGTCAAAATATAGTCCTTCACACTACAAAAGCACTCTTCCTTTAGGCCGGTTATAGAGCTCAACCGACCGTCAGTGCGTTGTACCATCCTGACCATACGCATCCATACATCAGTTTTTCAGTTTCAGAATTCTCCTGACGAACGAACTGATCTGACTCACAAAATGGACGCGTTTACAAATTGTTTAATTGCTGATTTCGGATTTCAATACAACCTTGACTCTTATAAAACTTCTTAAGCTATGATAGTATTGTATAATAAATTTACCGTAGTCGTAGATAATAATAATAATATATAATTTTTTCTAATAAGAAAGTTGGAAATAGATGAAGAAATGTGTAGAAAAATTCTGATTTCAAATAATTATGATACATATTTAATTGAATTCATTCATTGTATATTATTCAATTCAATATCAGCTGATTGTCGAGCAGAGGTGACAGCGCAGTGGTTATGGCGCGATCGGGCAACTGATCAGTACAGCTGTGAACGCTTCTATTTGCTTCAATAGCGCGTCAGTCGACCGATGGAACGGATGCGCACGAGCTCGATCGATGGTCTTCGTACGCAGTATAAAACGCATGGTACTGACCGTGCGGTCAGACCTGCTCTGTACGGATACATGGAACATCTATGGAAAAGACAAGCGCGACTGACATACGCACTGACGGTCGGTCGAGCTGTGTAACCGTCCTTAAAAATGATTTCAAACTTCGTTTAAACTCTATCCTTAATATTTCCCGCAACCGAATTGATAGTACTTGGTAAATCTTTCTACCAATATAAGTAGGTTTTTCTTCATACCAGATCAATCTATGATAGAAAAGGTACTCTTATGCCGTGTATTGTTGATTTCCAAAATATAGAGACAGGGAACACTGAGACTCTCCAATTAAATAACAAAAAATAAAATATTTCAATAAAATAATCCTTATAATGTGTTAGTGGATGCAACCTCAACATAGTGCGCAGTGCTTTCTTTTGACAAATTCTGTTCTAAGTCAAATTAGATGTTTGTGACTTTGTTTATTAACTTGTGGTGTTTCTGGTTTACAGTGTATTATTCCATGATATTCGGCCGTACTTTAATGAGAAATTTTCAATTGATAATTCTCAGATGCTTTGATGTTCTATTGTATATTGAAATTGTTTGTGTCCAATTAATATGTTGGCTGTTAACAGGCAAAGGTTCAGCAGATGATAAATGATGGTATGGTGCTACCATTCTACACAGACAAGCTGCAGTATGATCACAAAACAAGAACACCCATTAGTCTGGCATTGAGTATCCTTTTATGATCCAGCATTTCCAACATTGTAATCTAATTAACTTTATTATTTATAAAAGTGGATGATAACAAATCTTCAATTAACCTACCTAATGTTTTACATTTATTAAAAAAAAAAATACTGGAACTGAGTGAGCCCTTTTAAGACGTTATTATTCCAAACATGATAAATAGAATTGTGAACCGATTTCATGTCAACTAATTGACCGAGCGAAGTGAGATCTACGATTCAAGTCGATGGTTTGGCATTTCTCTTAATGTTTAAATGTTTGAATGTGTATATGTTGCGCATTTACGGCGAAACGCGGTAATAGATTTTCATTAAATTTGACAGGTATGTTCCTTTTTTAATTGCGCGTCGACGTATATACAAGATTTTTGGAAATTTTGCATTTCAAGGATAATATAAAAAGAGAAAGGAGCCTCATTCATACGCCAATATTAGAGTAAAAATCAGACTATAGAATTATTCATCATAAATCAGCTGACAAGTGATTACACAGATGTGTGGAGAAGCCACTAGTTATAACTAGTAGTTCTGTGAACAGTAGACCTCACGCAGTATTTTCATCCACAAGTACCTGATTGAAACTATAGACCTTATGGAAATACAGCTTCTTCACACATCTGTGTAATCACTTGTCAGCTGATTTATGATGAATAATTCTATAGTCTGATTTTTACTTTCCTTGCCCTATTACCTTAGGTAAGGAAAGTATTGCTTTCCGAAAAAAATAAGGTACCCCAATTTCTAAATTTCTATACGTTTCAAGGTCCACTGAGTCCAAAAAAACTGGTTTTGGGATATTGGTCTGTATGTGTATGAGTGTATGTGCGTCTGTGTACACGATATCTCATCTCCCAATTAACGGAATGACTTGAAATTTGGAACTTAAGGTCCTTTCACTATAAGGATCCGACACGAACAATTTCGATCAAATGCAATTCAAGATGGCGGCTAAAATGGCGAAAATGTTGTCAAAAACAGGGTTTTTCGTGATTTTCTCGGAAACGGCTCCAACGATTTTGATCAAATTCATACCTAAAATAGTCATCGATAAGCTCTATCAACTGCCACAAGTCCCATATCTGTAAAAATTTCAGGAGCTCCGCCCCATCAATGCAGATAGATTCCCAATTATCAGGCTTCAGATACAATTGAAACAAAAAAAATCAAGTGGAATAGATTGAGCATGAAAATCTCTACAATTAATGTTCAGTAACATTTTCACCTAAAATTGAAAATAAGCTTTAAATTCGAGAAAATGTGATTATTCAATTGCAAATTATTGTTGATTCTATTAAATCATTCACTATGAAGAGATAGCAGACCTCATGTGTGTCTCCAGCGTTATTGCCCTGTCACCAGCTGGCTCAAATCTTTGAATAGTAGACTTGAGATGCGCGGGAACACTAGCGTCAGGTGATCAATTTTCATAACGGTAAGGAAAGTTGTGTGAGTGCGCCACACCAGATTTTTACTCTAATATTGGCGTATGAAGGAGGCTCCTTTTTAATTTTATATTATCCTTGAAATGCAAAATTCCCAGAAACCTTGTATATACGTCGACGCGCAATTAAAAAAGGAACTTACCTGTCAAATTTCATGAAAGTCTATTACCGCGTTTCGCCGTAAATGCGCAACATATAAACATTTAAACATTAAGAAAAATGCCGAACCGTCGACTTGAATCTTAGACCTCACTTCGCTCGGTCAATAATTTAGATCAAATATTTTGTTAATTAATTGTATTTCTATATTGTTAGAAACTGGCCACGTAGCGGAGCTAGAAAAGGATATCGCCTTTGACGAATGATAGACATGGTTAGCAACACCGATGTTAATCAAATACTGCCATTACAACGTGGACCTCACTATAATATTTCTCTTCAGTAGTTATTGATTCACGTAATTTATCACAGTCATTGTTGATGATGAGTTTAGCCTTGACTTTCCGTTCAGATCCGTTCGAATTCTACATGTTTCACTTCGTCTACCATCTGATGAACCCGAACATTCAGACAAGCGCCGACTCGAGCCAATACATGCACTGGGAGTCGCTCTACCTGAGGCTTGCCGAGGAATACTTGAACACGTTTCTGCCTTGCAACGGCTCCACGGTCTATCCGATTACCAATCTGTACAGCGGCACTTCGCCCACTCCCAGACCGCATATACCGGTTGCAACCAGGTAATTAAACTGCAATTTTTATTCATTTATTGTACAAAACACTGTAATTAATGTTTATTTTACAGTTTTGAGTACTAAGTAAAAGGAGTTTTGTTTCAATTCGGATCTTAATCTTTCTAAATTTAAAATTAATTGTTTCAAGTGTTTGTGTTTTGTTTCAATGTGGAAATTAGTGAAGAATTGGAGAGTCGCACATAACCTTTATTTGGACAATTTATTTTATGAAATTTGGATGAAAAGAAGTTTTGACTGTAGTCTGTTTCTTTGTCCTTAAGTTGATTGTAAATGATGAATAAATAATCATGATATAATTATGACCATGGAGGAAAAGCTAGGCTGAGTCTGTAACATTTCTCTCTCAAATTCGATAAAAATTTAATAATGTTGTTCAAAGTATTACTAGTAGTTCTGTGAACAGTAGACCTCACGCAGTATTCTCATCCACAAGTACCTGATTGAAACTGTAGACCTTATGGAAATACAGCAATAGACTGGCTTCTCCACACATCTGTAATCACTTGTCAGCTGATTTTTGATGAATAATTCTATTGTCTGATTTTTACTCTAATATTGGCGTATTAAGGAGGCTCCTTTTTTCTTTTATATTATCCTTGAAATGCAAAATTCCAGAAACCTTGTATATACGTCGACGCGCAATTAAAAAAGGAACTTACCTGTCAAATTTCATGAAAGTCTATTACCGCGTTTCGCCGTAAATGCGCAACATATAAACATTTAAACATTAAGAAAAATGCCGAACCGTCGACTTGAATCTTAGACCTCACTTCGCTCGGTCAATAATTTAGATCAAATATTTTGTTAATTAATTGTATTTCTATATTGTTAGAAACTGGCCACGTTGCGGAGCTAGAAAAGGATATCGCCTTTGACGAATGATAGACATGGTTAGCAACACCGATGTTAATCAAATACTGCCATTACAACGTGGACCTCACTATAATATTTCTCTTCAGTAGTTATTGATTCACGTAATTTATCACAGTCATTGTTGATGATGAGTTTAGCCTTGACTTTCCGTTCAGATCCGTTCGAATTCTACATGTTTCACTTCGTCTACCATCTGATGAACCCGAACATTCAGACAAGCGCCGACTCGAGTCAATACATGCACTGGGAGTCGCTCTACCTGAGGCTTGCCGAGGAATACTTGAACACGTTTCTGCCTTGCAACGGCTCCACGGTCTATCCGATTACCAATCTGTACAGCGGCACTTCGCCCACTCCCAGACCGCATATACCGGTTGCAACCAGGTAATTAAACTGCAATTTTTATTCATTTATTGTACAAAACACTGTAATTAATGTTTATTTTACAGTTTTGAGTACTAAGTAAAAGGAGTTTTGTTTCAATTCGGATCTTAATCTTTCTAAATTTAAAATTAATTGTTTCAAGTGTTTGTGTTTTGTTTCAATGTGGAAATTAGTGAAGAATTGGAGAGTCGCACATAACCTTCATTTGGACAATTTATTTTATGAAATTTGGATGAAAAGAAGTTTTGGACTGTAGTCTGTTTCTTTGTCCTTAAGTTGATTGTAAATGATGAATAAATAATCATGATATAATTATGACCATGGAGGAAAAGCTAGGCTGAGTCTGTAACATTTCTCTCTCAAATTCGATAAAAATGTAATAATGTTGTTCAAAGTATTACTAGTAGTTCTGTGAACAGTAGACCTCACGCAGTATTCTCATCCACAAGTACCTGATTGAAACTGTAGACCTTATGGAAATACAGAAATAGACTGGCTTCTCCACACATCTGTAATCACTTGTCAGCTGATTTATGATGAATAATTCTATTGTCTGATTTTTACTCTAATATTTGCGTATTAAGGAGGCTCCTTTTTTCTTTTATATTATCCTTGAAATGCAAAATTTCCAAAAACCTTGTATAAACGTCGACGCGCAATTAAAAAAGGAACATACCTGTCAAATTTAATGAAAATCTATTACCGCGTTTCGCCGTAAATGTGCAACATATAAACATTCAAACATTTAAACATTTAGGCCGTCTACACATGGAGCTACTGAAAATGAACTGATTAGTAACGCGAATTACCAACCAGTCCGTTTTGAGTCACTTGCTGTGTTATTAAATGAAGCGCCGCAGACGGGGCTACTGATTACGGACTCGTCTGTGATTCATAGAAACTAGTTAGTAATTAGTCGCCAGGAGATTGACATGTTGAGTAGCCTAGTAGCCTAGTTTGCAGTTTCTTTCCAGTTTCCAGGATGAATGACCAAAAAGTTAACCTCTTGCTGGTGGGGGAAGTTGAAAAACATCCAATTTTGTACAATTTTCATCTTCCGGGGTACTCGAAGAAGCATGAAACCGAAAAGGCGTGGATTGAAGTCGGCAACGCGGTGAAATTGCCAGGTATGTAATAAGTACATCATATTTTATATGTTTTAACATTTTTCCTGAATGCAGGCCAGGGTGGGCGGTGGTGAGGACGCAGGTGACAGGCAGTTGACGAGGGTTCCAGGAATAACGAGTTACAGGAATAACAAATATTTGCACTCCACTACAAATATGCTGAATCAAAAGGTTTTTGGAGTACAAAAACAAATAGCGGCTCATTATTTTCTGTAGAAGTAGTTTTCTGTGGAAATAGTTTTATTTTCTGTGGAAATGAAATAAATAAAAAGTTTTGCGGACTTAGTTACGTGTAAAAATGAGCAACTATTAAAGGTTTTTACAGGTAATTTGTATTTTCCCCCTTATTTGGATTAACTGTGGTATATAAATAAAATATATATTTTATTCATATATTTATTTTTTAGAATATACTTCCTAGGCCTATAGTTGGTGAAAGCAGTGAGGTTATACTTTGACTTTATTGTAGGTAATGAATAGAAAATTCTGTTCAGAGGTGGTGTAATAGAAATAATAATTAGCAGAAGTTTATGCATATAAGTTTATTCAGAGTGAACGGTTTGTGTACAGTTGTTCTTGTACCAAGTAGATATAAACAACAGACGAGCTGGCAACCTCATGCCGCGTATTTCCACTGCCAGGGGAGAGAAGCTTCTGGGATAAGAAAGCAGTTCGCTAAATAGCCTCTGAGATCTGCTGGACGAGAGTTGTTGTTTATGGTCTGGTATTCTGGTAGAGGCTGCACCATGACGTGAGCAGTTGTATCACTTGGCATGTAGGGAAGGCCTTCTCGTCTTCTCACAAAATTGTGTAGGACACAAGCCGCTTTGATGACGAATGTCACGTTCTCAGGGTTGTGGACGCGGATTGGACCATTCAAAACAGGGAATTTCTCGCATGCCATTCCGAAAGCACATTCAATAGTTTTCCTTCCTCGACTCATACGGTAGTTGAATATTCTTTTCACGTTATCCAATATCCTCGACGGGTAGGCTCGCATCATATACCGTGTCAACGGGAATGCCTCATCGCCAACAAAGTAATACGGGAAAGGACTAACATTTGGATCGTATTTTAGTGGGGAAGGGGCAGGGATTCCAAGTCTGTCGTTTTGAATCCAATGTTTCATTGTGGATGCTCGAAATATGCCCCCATAACTGTTTCGTCCAGCATAACCTGCTTCAATCATCGTGAATGTGCCATCGGCATCACAGCAAGCCATTAGTACTAATGAATGAAAAGATTTGTAGTTGAAATTAGCTGAGCCAGTTTTGGCAAATTTCTCGATGCGTACTGGTTTCCCATCGATGGCACCTATGCAGTTCTCTAAATTCCACAGCGAATCAAATCGTTCTGCTATCGCTATCTACTGGTCTCTTGTTGAAACAGCCATGTATGTTGGGTGCAGGACTTGCCAAATCATTGGAGTTGTCTGGGCTACGATACCACCAACCGTGCATTCTCCTCTAGCGAAGTAGACAGCAATCGATGTAAATGTTCCACCAGTTCCCAAATACCTGCAATGTGAAAAATTCACTTTTTTATAATAGTGCTGCTAGTGGCACCTACTATTATTATTTATATTAATTACAGGTTACCTGTTAAGCATTATTAATTTATTTTATTCGAGATCATCCATTAATACTATTTATTTCTCTCTTTTCAGCAAACGAATGTAAGGAGAGATGGAAAAACATAAGGGCTGTTTTTGTTCGACACATGAAACCTCCTCCAAGTGGCACAGGAACAAAGGAGAAGAAGGCATACTACCTTTCAGATGAAATGCAGTTTACCATTCCTTACATCAAGGCACTTGGAAAGCCTTCAGGAAATCTACCACCCCCTCGACTACTGCAGGAAGAAGAAGGAGCCGCCGAGGACGATGAGGCCTGTCTAGATGCGCTGATGGAATCAGAACCACCTTCACCACTGGCTCCCACGCTGCAACGTGTAGTAGCATCGTCATCAGGCAGCTCATCTCCGGCTGTAGCATTGCCACTGCCGGACGAACAACAGTCCGAGACAATCACTCCCTGTATACCATCAAAGAAACGTGCTTCAAACAATGCTGCGTTGATACAATATTTGGACAGAAAAAACGCAAAGCAGGCCAAAGAGCAGACAGTTGCCAAGGATTCCTATACAGAAGGATTAAAAATGTTCCTTCTCAGCATGCTGCCAGACCTTCAGAAAATGAGTGATCAACAAGTGCGACAGTTCAAGAGAAAGGCCTTAGATGCTATCGATGAAATTCTTTCAGCCAATCCCACAAATTCTCTACCAACGTCTTCTCCCATCTCCCCTACGTCGGAATCAAACTCGTCAAGGACTTCTTCGATTTTGGGAATACAAGAGGTCCAGGAGATGCCTCCGCCCTCCGCCAGAGGATTCACCGAGGACTATAATTCACTAGCGGATTACTATTCGTCAGCATTTCGGCAAGAAACCTACCGCCTCATCGAATGATTTTAATATTTTGTATATTTTAAAAATATTTTGTTCTATTTTGTCACATTTAATATTTTGTTCCCAGAAAATTCAATAATTTTCTTTGAAATAAATACAACTTTTTCTTACCTGAGAGTGATCAATAGCCGTTCCTCAGGTTTCACAGACTCCCTCATGTTCGTATCCATTTTCCGAATCATAGGAAAAACTAATCTTCCCAATTCCAAATAACTTTCTTTAGACATTCTGTAGAATGCTAAGAACTTGGCATCTGAGATTTCCAGTTCCTTTGCAGCAACGAATAAGCGGCGGTGAAAATTCCTTTCAAGATAAGGGTGGACCCAGAACCTTCTGCTCATTCTTTTTCTATACCTAATGTAATACATTATGATGGCTTCATCTTCGCTGGATTCACTGTCCTCCGAAGATGACAAAACGACACTTGTTGAAGGTTTGGCGTCCATGATAACACTGAAAACTGCAGATTTTGATCACTAATGAGCAGCCTCGTGTGAGGAGACGGGTTACCAATCAGTCACTAACTCGAGTTACTAACCAGTTGCGTTCCTTTTCAGTAGGTTCGTGTGTAGACGACCTAAGAGAAATGCCAAACCGTCGACTTGAATCTTAGACCTCACTTCGCTCGGTCAATTAGGTTATGAAATTACAGATCACTTAATTTTCGGTCCAGGAGTAGTTATTTGAAAGTTTTGAAAGTGTTGACGTAAGAAATAGAATGAATGAATGTACCAAAGAAACCAATGAATTAAAATCTTGAGAAATATTTCACTTATTTGAAGAAAATTGAAACAAACTCACAAACTTACTCTATGAGTATAGCTTATAGAATGCAATGCTTATGATACCATCTCAGAGTTATGAGTCAATGCATGTGCCACGATTGACGTAAACGTAAGTAAATGTTCAGATCGATGTTCCATAAACCATCTTCCTATCGAATCGGCAACGCTTCTCTTCTATCTTTCTCCACTGCGATTATAACGTGGACCTCACTATACTATGGTTTAAGCCTGTGGTAATGTTCTGAAGTTGTGTGATTTTAAACAATTGAATAAATAAACTGGATTTAATTTGCAGACCGGCCAGATCGCCGATGCTTCTGAGACAGTCGGTGCTGCTGAAGCAGAGTCCAACCAGTCCGACTCACACTAGCAGTCCGACTTCTCCGATGTTGGAGATTTGGCGCAGTGAGCTGCTGGCTCGGCTGTGTGTCGACTTCTGGCTCGGATCTTTCAACAATCACTCTCAGGTTCTTTTATTCTTTTTTTATTGATTTATTATTTTTTATAATTATTGTTACAATTATTTTTACTAATACAATTATTATTTTTTATATTTTGGTGGAGGATCAACAGGCACTATTCATTCCCCGAATTTTGATTCATCAACAATCTATGAGGTGTGTTCTCAATTCTTTCCAATCAGTTCATCGAGTTCTCAGTCCATCAAGACATTTTTCCAAGTTACTGCAAAATATTGTGCATAGTGAGGTCCACGTTATAATGGCAGTGTTTGATTAGTAATGGTATTGCCATCTTTGTCTATCATTTGACAAAGCTGATAGCGCTATCCTTTTCTACAGTATCCTTTGTATAGTGAGGTCAACGTTATAATGGCAGTGTTTGATTATTAGCAATGGTATTGCTATCCTTGTCTATCATTCAACAAAGCTGATAGCGCTACCTCTTTCTAGCTTTGCTCTGTTGCAAGATTCGTCTTTTAACAATGTAGAATTAATAATTAACAAAGTATTTCATCTTAATCATGAAAATTCATTTTTAAATTATTGAAAAATATAACTGCTTGCCTTATAAAATATAATTGATTTTTTAACGAGAATAAACAGTTAATATTACATTATCAGTTACCCTCCATAGAAGGCATTGACAAGACAGAAGTACGGCAACGTTGTTCTCCTAACTTTCTCCACTGCCTCTATAACGTGGACCTTACTATAGCAGCCGAAAACCAAAGATTCTACATGAACTTTGAAACAAGAATTGTTTTGTAAAATGTTATTATATCGACCTTGAGGAACGTTTTCGTTTGTGCGTAAATAGGCCTACCGTCGTCGACCACGACAGGGTGAGGATCTCAGATTGGGTGGATTTCAATTTGTCTAAATAACCTAAAAGATTATGTTCCAATGGAGAAGGTTAAGTTTATACTTTTGAATGGCGATATTATTCGAAATGTTTCGATTCTTGGTTAATAAACATAAATAAAGAAAATTCGTTTGATCAGTTGTCTTAGCACACTTGAAATTTGGACAATATGAGTGTCGTCGTCGACGACGGGCGTTTACGCACAAACGAAAAGCCGGCTTCAGTTTTCGAATTGTATCGATTTTTCTATATATTTTTGAAAACGTCAATGAACGTTTTATGAGCGTTCATACTGTCTGAAATTTGGCTTTGAATTCGACAAATTCAATTTTTTCAACTTTTAACGCTCATAAAAGTTCAGAAGCGTCAAAGGAACAAATTTTATGAATCTTATTGGAAATCTCTTACTCTCCTTTCTAGTTATTTGAAAAACATGTTTTCTAGTTATAATATTAACGTATATCAAAAAATCTGTGTATCTCGAAAACTAAGGTCGATATAAGAAAAATTTACTGGAAATTTTTTGTTGTAAATTTCATGTATGGTAATCGGCCGTTACACCTATCGTGGGACACTCTGTATTATTGCAAATTTGAATGCGGCGCTCTGTGTATCTCGCCTTGATGAGATTTTGTTAAACTGAAATCTTGATTAAGCGAATGTCACCCGGCTATCAATCTATCGGTTATGTAGAATAATACATGATAAGGGTTTAATGATTCCACTCGCGTTTAAGCTATTTAAAATTGAACAAATCTTAGGCTGGCCGTACACCGGTTAGTCAAGATAAGACTAGTCACGTTTAGTCACAATACTTCACATAGTTGCTTATGAAGACATGTCTAATTGCAATGACTAATCAGTGTGAGTTGCGTCACAAGCAGCTATGTGAAGTGTTGTGACTAAACGTGTCTGATCATGGCTTGTCTTGTCTTGACTAACTGGTGTGCGCCTAGCCGTATGGGAGCTCTAGTCTGAAACAATCAATAATAATATTTTTAAAAAATCAAATTTGATACTTATTTACTCCTTATTCGTTGTCATTTAGTGTGATACTCACCGTTTAAGGTCAGTAGATATCAGGAGTGCGTACTTGTCACAAGTTTCCTTTTCCACCGCCTTCTATAGTGCGCTGTGATTCAAGTCATTCCATTATAACTGATATAATATCAATCATTCTTGTTAATAATGATAAATTCTATCATTTTATCCATCAACAAAATATATTTTCATCACTTAATGATACATTTTCTTTGTTGAGACTTGAAAAATTCTGGTAGTTAATTATACAGAGTGACACAGAATAACGGGAACTTCTAAAATGCCATACAACATTAGTGGGAAGGGAAAAAATGATTTTATTCAAACTAATGTAAAGTTCAAGACTTGCCATTTGAGAATTATTAATAACATCTATCACTTTTTGACAATTACTTCTTCAAGATGGCTTCCTCCTGCACGAATACGCTCTTGAATCTGTGTTGAGATTCCTGAACGATTGCTGCAACATTTCAGCTGGGTTATTGTTAATTTCATTTTGAATTGTCTGTTATGATTCAACCATAGTTATTGGTCAAGTTGTGAAAACGTTTGATTTGAGATAGCTACACAAACAGAAAATCGCAGGTGGACAGATCATGGGACCAGGAAACGTAACCTAATCGTGAGATTTCACGGTTACTAAACAATACTCACTCGCACACTTGCCATTGAATGCCGTGCAGAGTGGATTTCGCTCACAATTTCATCAATAATTTTGAATTAATTGAAAATTAAAACAGAATAACCCAGCTGAAATGTTGCAGCAATCGTTCAGGAATCTCAACACAGATTTCAAGAGTGTATTCTTTCAGGAGGAATCCATCTTAAAGAAGTAATTGTCAAAAAGTGATAGATGTTATTGATAATTCTCAAATGGCAAGTCTTGAACTTTACATTAGTTTGAATAAAATCAATTTTGCCCTTCCACTAATGTTGTATGGCGTTTTTAAAAGTTCCCGTTATTCTGCGTCACTCTGTATTTCTACATAGCCTTCGAACATTGCTAGCAATTTGGCAACGGAGAAGGATAGAACTATCTGCTTTGTCTAGTAACAGACAAGGCTAGTCGAATTAACTAATGTTGATCATACGCTTACTTTAGAACGTGAATCTCCAATAGCCAATAGCAGTGTCTGAAAGATTCTCCAATAGAGCATAACATTCCTCAATATTTATTTATTCAATTATTTATCCGACAACTCCCGTGTTATCGGATCGGCACGTTAAACTGTCGGTTCCGGCTGAAGTAAGACAGTCGTAAAGCCCATTGACGGCTTAAATGATGTACGGTATTCAGGCGAGGAGGAACCTTCCCGCAAGGGACCTTCCCTCCACCAACAAAAGCCATACGAATTTACTTTTTTATTTTGACAAATGAAGAATAAACTGAGTTGATCTAGTGTTTCTTGTATCAGTTGCGTGGAGTATGCTATAAAAACTTCAGTTGAAAACTAAAAGTTATGTAATCAGTTATGTATAATTTATTATAATTTACAAAATTCAAATCCAATCGTCAGCAAAAATGTAATCTGTTTGTATAATTATTAATGTTTGCAGTCCTACTTGGTCAGAGGTGATTACAACAACTATAGTTATTGGTCAATGTATCCTCAAATGAACTATGTCAACTACCAAGCCTTTGTAAGTTATTTGAGTATTTTTATTTGCTGCACTTCTTATGCAAGCTTATAACTTGAGCCTCGTTAACAATGAATAGTTTTCCCTAACAGCATTGAGAAAATATAGCATAAGAAAATATCTCATTATATTATTCTATATTTTCTCTATGGTTGTAGATACTGTTGCTTTATTTATGAGTTATTTCAACTTGAGATTATGTTGTCATAAATGTTCCCACTCATTCTTTCTTAACAAGTGTTTGTTGTAACCAATGCTTTTGCCAGTTTGTATAACTAACAACATCTCCAGCTTTTGTTGAATTGAACAATATATAATCTTTTATTCACTGACTGTTGATTGATACTGTTTTTTGAGCTTATAAAACTCTACTTTGTATAGTTAATAACGTGGAGAAAAGCTAGCACACTAAGATATCATATGATATAAGTCGTTTACGTTCCAAATTTCTAGCCGATTTTCTGTGTCAACTCAAGCCGATAACTGTCTATTATCACTGTTTTGTTGGGGTGAGAGTGTAAGAACGGCACAGTCATTGATACGACACCAGCGTCAGATACTACTAGGACTATCGGCTTGAGTTGACAGTGAAATTTGGAACATAAACGCCCTATTCCATGGCACATCTTCTTATCTTTTCTCTATGCTAATAATAGATCACCTTTGAAGATAGTGTCCGGTAAGGTGAGAATTTCATTACCATGCATTCTAATGGAACTGTTCATACTCGCTCGGCCGGACTGAGAATTTCATTACCATGCATTCTAATGGGACTGTTCATACTCGCTCGGCCGGGCTGAGAATTTCATTACCATGCATTCTAATGGGACTGTTCATACTCGCTCGGCCGGGCTGAGAATTTCATTGCCATGCATTCTAATGGGACTGTTCATACTCGCTCGGCCGGGCTGAGTGGAAATAGTCCCATTAGAACGCATGGAAATAATATTTTCACTGTACCGGACACGTACATACCTTGACACTGATATGTGGCAATCCAGTTTAATTCAACTATAGTGAGGTCCACGTTATAATGACAGTGTTTAATTAGCAATGGTATTGCTATCCTTTTCTGTTATTCGAAAAAGCGGATAGCGCTATCTCTTTCTCGCTTTGGTCTGTTGCCAGATCGTCTTTTAACAATGTGTATATAATAACTAATAAAAAAAATATTCATCTTAATCATGAAATAATTGATAAATATAATTTCTTGTTTAATAAAATATAATTGATTATTTAAAACGAAAATGAACATTTAATATTACATCAATAAACGTGTATCAGCTACCGTCTATAGAAGGCATTGACAAGACAGAGGATCGGCAACGTTGTTCTGCTATCTTTCTCCACTGCCATTATAACGTGGACCTTACTTTAGTAATTACACTTTTCTGTGCTTCTGACTGTGAATTTAACATTGAAATAAGTTTTTCTTGTGTGTTCCCTTAAAGTGCTTCAAATATTGTAGTTCCTTGATTATTACCATGTTGCTTCTAAAACCTGCATATAATTCAATTACCATGCTACAATAATATCATTTATTACTAGATTTGTGTTTTATGATTATCTTTGAATCATTTATCTATAAGAAATGAAAATATTTATTTATACTTTTAAAGATACAATATCATTCATAGTTGAGAATGATTGAGAAAGGAACAACAGGTTTAATAAATCCCAAAACTATTCCTTTCCCAAATTTGGATAGAAAATGTCCAAAAATAGGTTATGTTTATCTAACTCCTCACTCTCTCTCTCTCTCTTTCAACTAGCTTCTATAGTGAGATCCACGTTATAATGGCAGTGGAGAAAGATGGGAGAACAGCTTTGCCGATTCTGCGCCTTTTATAGAGGATAGCTGATTTCGGCATATCAGAGAATCGGCAACGCTGGTGATATTGATTGCTAATCTACGGAGGATGGTTATAGGCCTATTTTAGATTCTTCAAGAATTCAGTGGATCAAGTTTTCAATTAGACTCTTATGGCTTACCTGCTAATCTAGAATCAAACCATTATCTACTCCGTAGAAATTCAATAATATTGAATTGATTAAGTCCTATTAAACAGATGAATTCTTAATAAAATAGCTCCCAACTAAAATGAGGAAGAATTATGAGGGGGTTTCACACTTTTAAATGAAATAATTATTGATATATTTACACCGTTACTTATTTATTTATTTTTCCTTTTTTTTCTTATGTGTTATTTTTTGGTTCTAAAATTTAAATCCACATTTAGTAAGATTATCAGTGGAGATTATGGAGAAGCATTGTTGCCATAATGAAATAATCTGCTGACCAAATGAAACAAATGAAGTCATAACAAACGTTACATTTATGTAAATTCTCCAATGAATTATTGGAAAATTACTTGTACCCTTGTTATATTTTCATAGAAAACACAACTATAGTGAGGCCCACGTTATAATGGCAGTGGAGAAAGATAGGAGAACAACGTTGCCGATCCTCACTGTCTTGTCAATGCCTTCTTGACGGTAGCTGATACAGGTTCAATAATGTAATATTAATTGTTCATTCTCGTTTAAAATAATCAATTATATTTTATTAAGCAAGGAATTATACTGCAAGTAAATATTTTGTTAATTAATTATTAATTCTACACTGTTAAATGCTGATCTGGCAACAGAGCAAAGCGAGAAAGAGATAGCGCTATCCGTTTTGTTGAGTGATAGACAAGGATAGCAATACCATTGCTAATCAAACACTGCCATTATAACGTGGACCTCACTATAGTTTTGGACATTTATGTCATTCTCAATAGTGTCAAAATCCTTATGAATTGACCTCATTTTAGTTGTCAATCATGCTAATTTGGGAAATTTATTGATTGCAGACGAATTCTATGTTTTCACAACAAAGCTTACCCACTGGAGAACATTTGTGGGTCGTGAGATTCATGGTTAAGCACCTCCACTATTTCTCAAATAGTTTAATCGAGGATTCAAGTGCTATGGATGAGCTGAAGAGGTGAGTTTTAATTGATTGATTGATACAATATTGAATGAAAAAGACTAAGAAATTGTCAAAAAACCACTGATTTATTGATAAATAGAAAGACCGGTTTCGGTTATTACACCATTGTCAATCTCTGATAAACTCTGATAGTTTATCAGAGATTGACAATGGTGTAATAACCGAAACCGGTCTTTCACCATTTATTACACCGGTTATTACACCATTGTCAATCTCTGATAAACTCTGATAGTTTATCAGAGATTGACAATGGTGTAATAACCGAAACCGGTCTTTCTATTTATCAATAAATCAGTGGTTTTTTGACAATTTCTTAGTCTTTTTCATTCAATATGAATAATTACCACAATATCAACTTCTCAACTACACAAAAAAAAAATTGATACAATAAGTACATCATCAAAATGGTAGGGAGAGAAAAAATAAGGTAACCTTGTGCTATTCCTCTCCCAAATTTAAAGAAGGTTACACATAGTGCGAAATAGTGCAAGTATTGTAGTTGTTCACTTCACAAAATTTTCATCATCATCATTATGTGGCACTACAACCCGATAGTCGAGTTTTGGCCTGCTCTACAATCAGTCTCCACCTCTCTCTATCCAGTGCAGTCGTCTTCCATCGTCGTATTCCCAGCTCTCTCAAGTCCTTCTCCAGTTCATCCAGCCATCTGAGTTTTTTTCCTTGTACTGTGCAGTACAGTACATTCTTTGGTGACCTTGCCGGATCCATTCTCTGGACATGTCCTACCCATCTTATTCTATTTCCTTTAATTACACCAATAACGTCAGGTTCCCTGAAAATGGTATAGAGTTCCTGATTGTATCTTCTTCTATAACCATCTTCTTCTCTAACCGGTCCCAGTATCCTACGTAGAATTTTTCTCTCAAATGTGGCTAAAACTCTGCAATCCTCTCTAGTGAGCGTCCAGGTTTCGCTACCATACGTCAATACAGGTCGAATTGTTGTCTTATATATTTGGAGTTTTGCCTTCCTGGATTGGTAGCCTTGATCGTAGGACCCTGGAGACTCCAAAAAATGCTCTATTCCCCAGGAAGATCCTTCTCTTAACTCCTATATTGGTGTCATTACTGGAGGAAATCAGGGAGCCTAGATAAACGAACTCGTCTACTTTTTCAAAAACATAGTCATTCACCATAAAATCACAAAATTTTCAGTCCTCAATTATTTTCACAACGTAGATTTTTAATAATGTTATTATTGGTCTATATTTGTATCCAAAAGTGAGATCTCTGTTTAAATCATAGAGGGAGCTTATGCCTGTATCCATACTCTATGGTTCAAGTTTAAACTACAGTTACTCTTGAACGCACCATCTCGGTTTAAACGGAGATGGATAAGCTGTTGGTTTAAACCCGATATTTAGCACATTATATGAAATGAAAATGAATGAATGAAATGAAAATGAACTTTATTCTGCCTTTGATACAATCCTCATTTATTTTGCTGAACAAATCCTCCCATGAATTGCCTGAACTAACTAGTACTGTATCATCTGCATAGCAAAAAATTTTCCCATTCGATTTAGCATCACACAGATCATTCACAAAGATAATAAATAGTAAGGCTGAGAGCACTGAGCCCTGTGGTAATCCTGTGTTAACTGTGAGAAAAGGGCTATGTGTATATTAATGTAACGTGACCATATCTTCATGTCTAAAGGCTGTTTCACACCGTCGTAGCATAGCTTGAAATATGTCTTATAACATTGGTAGATCAAGTTGTTTTAAGCTGGATTCGCACGTAGCAGTGAAAATATAATTGCCATTAGTTTTAATGGTCATTTAATTATTGATACTCGGCCGGGCTGAGTGGGAATAGTTTAGTTAGAACTTGGGTTATTCATATTTTCCCTATGTGGGAATCTTTCTATAGTGAGGTCCACGTTATAATGGCAGTGGAGAAAGATGGGAGAAAAACGTTGCCGAACCTCTGTCTGGTCAATGCCTTCTATAGACGGTAGCTGATACAGGTTTATTGATGTAATATTAACGGTTCATTCTCGTTTAAAATAATCAATTATATTTTTTTAAGCAAGATATGATATTTTTCAAAAATTTAATAATGAATTTTCATAATTACGATAAAATATTTTGTTAATTACGTTATTAATTCTACCTACATTGTTAAAAGACGATCTGGCAACAGAGCAATGCGAGAAAGAGATAGTTCTATCCGCTTTGTTGAACGGTAGACAAGGATAGAAATACCATTGCTAATTGAACACAGCCATTATAACGTGAACCTCACTATAGCCGATGTATTTCCTAATGCTAATCAATCTGTCCATTTCAAACCGGCTATGCCACGCCGGTAGATTGATTGGCATTTATTTATTTAATAATTCAACAAAAGACAACTTCCAGAAAATTACTACCGGCTGTACCAAAATCGCTGTACCCAAAATGGTTCCAATTCTAATTCACACGAAGGCCCAAAAAATAATTAAAAACTCAAAATTTTGTGAAGTGAACAACTAGTAGACTTAATCTATTTCGGAATATGTGTAACCTTATCTAAATTTGGGAGAGGAATAGCACAAGGTTGCCTTATTTTTTCTCTCCCTATCATGTGCTGATTGTATGAATCAATAAAGAATAAAGTCCAAAGTTAGCTAGGTTATGATACTTTAACATTAGTAGATTTGTTGGCTACGTCTTTCAAGCTACGCTACGGCGGTGTGAAATGGCATTCATCTATTTATTTATTGGATAGAGAAACAATACAATAGTCAGAAAATAAAAAACCAGGCTATTGCCCAAAACTTCTTCTTCTTCTCTTCTTCTTCTTCTTCTTCTTCTTCTTCTTCTTCTCAGCTTTTTCCCTCTGAGGCGTTTCAGGCCAGTTACTTACTTCTTTGTTACTTGTCCAGTCTTCTCCACAGTCTGGTGACAGGGGAATCGTCAGATATCTTCCCTTCGATGGGGTTTTCGCGTTAATCTTGTAGGTCCCCCATTCGTCCCGTGTAGTGACTGTATGTATGCTCCTGCACATACTCCGTTGTGGTGTAGTACGGTCTCTCTATCAGGTAGCGCTTGAGTGCCCTGGCAAAGTGAGTGTCATCCTCAATGTTCTTCAGCATGACGGACAGTTTATTGAAGAAGAAGGCTCCTGCGTAAGCTGGAGAGTCCTTGAATTTAGCGAGACGGTGCATTGGAAGGTCTATGTCCTTGGTGTTCCTAGTATGTAGACCATGTCTGTCACCTCTTAGTGCGGGTTTCGTCTTCTTTGCTAAGACAATAGTCTCCAGGATATATATGGAAGTCACTGTGAGTAAATTGTGTTTCTTGAACAGCGGCTTGCAGTGTTCCAGTGTGCTCACTTTTAGTATTGTTCTCAGCGCTCTTTTTTGAATGACGAGGACTTTTGCAAGGTGTACTTGTGGTGCTGAACCCCATGCTACTATGCCATATCTCAAATGGGAGACAAATAATGCATGGTAAGCCATGAATGCTGCTTTTCCCCCCAGTATGCTCCGCAGTCTTCGAACTACATATACCACAGATGACAGTTTTTTGCAAAGTTTTTCGATGTGAGATTGCCAGGAAAGTTTGCTATCAACAATGAAGCCCAGAAATTGTGTATGAGTGGCTATGGTGATTTGATTGTTTGTAGGATCTGCTGGGGTATCGGTGGTTGGTTTGAATTTTACATGTAGTCTTTTGTGTGTTTATTGTTAGGTTCAGTTTATTGCAGATATGTGTTGCTTCTTCAAGATGTGCATCTATTAGACTGTGATTTGGATCCTGATTTTTGTGTGGTACTAATATTGTAGTGTCATCTGCGAATAATATGCAGCTCGTCCCCCTTTTAATTTCACTGGGTAGATCGTTAACATACACTAGAAAAAGCAGTGGTCCCAGTATTGATCCTTGCGGCACGCCTCTCTTTACGGTCCGGAGAGAGGATTTGTATTGTAGTTTGTTTGTTTGTTTGTGGTGTTCAATTTCAACATATTGCTTCCGGTCAGACAGATAGTCCTCCAGCCACTGTAGCGCCTTTCCCTTTATTTTGAGTTTTTTCAATTTTAGTTTTAGAGTCTCCCAGCTCAGTGTGTCAAATGCTTTTTGTAAGTCAATAAATAGGCCGGACACTGCTTGTTTTTCTTCTATTCATACTATTGCACAACTCTGCAATAGCCGTTGATGTGCTACGCCCTCTTCTAAAGCCATGCTGTTGTACCGATATCAAATTGTTAGTTTCAAGGTATTCAATCAACCTGATCGTAGACTGCCCGTTCTATAATTTTTGATTTTTTTGGGATGTTAGCAATAGGTCTATAATTTTTAGGGTCAGTCTTGTCACCTTTTTTAAACTTGGGAAAGATTCTAGATATCTTTAGGCTTTTTGGAGATGCTGCCTGTTCAAAAGATGTGTTGATTATGTCTATAAGTGGCTGTTTTAGTTCTTCCTCGCAATATTTTATAATTTTTCCAGTGATTCCATCATGTCCTGAAGAGTTATTGGCCTTTAGCTTCTTAATTATTCTGCTCAGTTCATCACTTGTGATGGCTCGAAATTCGCTGAGTACTACTGTTGTATTTTCTTCCCCCAAACAGTCATCATTTGTCCCCCCACTTATTCTATCGGCGGCTGAATAAATGCAGAATTCAGGATGTTACAAACATGGTACGGGTTTATGATAGTGCGACCATTGTGCTTGAGATGCAGATTGTCCTTAGTATTTGAGTATTTTTTACATCTTTCTTCATTTATGATTTTCCACAGTTCTTTCCTTTTTTCGTTGGTCTGCTGAATTTTTGCTACAATTGATCCCTTCTTCTTGTTGTTTACTTCGGCTTCAAATCTAAATCTTGTTGAATCTTCGGCTTCAGTCGCGGTCGTGGGCTTCGTTTGGTTCATTAGTCCCTTCTCTTCTATAGTGAGGTCCACGTTATAATGGCAGTATTTGATTACCATTCAGGTTGCTATCCTTGTCTATCATTCGACAAAACACATAGCACTATCCTCTTCTAGCTCCGCAACGTTGCCAAATCAGTGTAGAAATATAATTAATCAAGGCAGACAAACGGCAACGCTGTCATCCTATCTTTATTATCCACTGCCATTATAACGTGGACATCACTATAGATCTTGAGCGATACAATTCTCCCATTTCTTCCTAGATCTTCCCCACTTCCTAGTGCCTTCGACATCTAAAGGTACATACAGATATACGCGCCGCGAACATGAGCAATTCACTTTTAATCAGCTGACTATATCTGTATTTTTACAGAAATTGTAAGATACGGATATGAAAAGCTTGGCATCAGCTGATTAAAAGTGAATTGCTCATGTTCGCGGCGCGTAAATCTGTACGCACCTTAAGTGGTCGATCGATCTTCTTTCCCACATAATCGACCTCCCTTCTCTCCATACGCCCAAAACTACTTATATCTCTCAATTTTGTCTGAAGTCGTCCAAATATCATGTAGGTTATCCTACTGATGGAAATAAATTGGAAATTGCATTTGTTCAAATGCTAATTAATGAATAATAATAATAATTATTATTATAAACGAAAATCCCAATTAAATGCTGTAAATCACCCGGAAGACGTCTGCTACTACAAATATTAACAACAGGGTAAACAGCTAGATGGAAATCCGATGAGGGCTGTTATACAAAAATTATTTGTCAGCCCGGGAATCGAACCCAGTACCTCACAATTGCCGGTCAGGAATGACCACAGTGGCCGCTATGGTTTCGTATAAAATGAGCGCTGCTATCCAGAGGTTGTCAGTTTGGTGTAAGGTTAAGCATTCCTGACCGGCAATTAGGATGTACCGGGTTCGATTCCCGGGCTGACAAATAATGTTTGTATATAGTAGCGCTCATGAATTTCCATCTAGTTGTTTACCTTGTAGTCAATATTTGCAGTAGCAGAAGTCTTCGGTGTGGTTTACAGCATTCAATTTGGATTTTCGTTTAATAATAATTATGTAGGCTATGTCCATATTACTTTCAACACCAAATCATTTAGATCCACATGCACCATTTACGTTCATCGCTTATCTACGATTTCATGAAGATATGTTCGCGTTTATTATAACGCGTTTCATTTCTAGTTAAAACTAACAGCTGGTCTATTTCTGTTTAAGAGGAAGCAAGCAGGCTTGGAAACTCCAAGGCCCGGTTGCACAAAAGCCTGTTGAATCTTAATTATGGTTAAACTTGAACTTCATCATGGCTCAACTACTGACATCTTGTTTAAATGTCAAAAGAAAGCAGTGAGAACAATTGCATCTTTGTATGTATTGTCATGCTTGACTTGAGCAAAGAAAACTGAAAATGAATACTGCCTAATTTGGGTATACTAACCCTTCCATCTCTCCTCATTTATTCCAATTTAATTCACGTCAAGGAAAACTCAGAAAAATTTTCCGTTCATGAAGATTACCATGCATATAATACCAGGAACAGTAGGAACATTGTAGCACCACAAATAAGACTCACTAAAACTATGAGAAGCCATACTTTCCAACAGTGTATATTGTATAATAAACTGCCTCAAACAACCAGGAATCTGCCTCCAAACAAATTTAAGAAAATTGTATACAGTTATCTGAAAAATAATGCCTTTTACTCACTTGAGGAATACCTGAATTGAATGTAATGTACATATGCTTTATCAGGTATGATTTTCTGTTCAATTGTGTGTAGCCTACTTTTAAAATGTATATAATTATTATTATGATTTGCCTAATGCTATAATTGTAGCCTGATGGTTAATAAAACGAACCTTGAATCTTGAATATGTTGTTAACTCTAGTATACATAAACATACCACTAGAAATAGGAGTAGTATAAGAGTCAAGTATTGTCAATTTACAAGTTCTCAAAAAAACTGGCAATACATTTCAATAAAACTTCATAACGCTTAGCCTGAAAATGTCAAAAGAATGAGCTTCAAAAGTTACTGGATATATTTAAAAAAGTACTAGTCAATGAATGTTTATATAAACTTGAAGATTTCTTTGTAATAGATTTTTAAACTGATTTTTTCTGTGTTATTGATGACGTTGTTGTAACATTTTAATGTTGTGTGACAATAAATGATTTGATTTAAATGCCACGGAAACCAATCAGAGAAGCCTTCTTTTCGAAAAAGATTGGTTCTCGTAACATTTAATCGTGAATGAAATTTAACAGACTTTTGTGCAACCGGACCTAAGGTGAATGTAATGAAGAGGTGGCGAAGTTTGTACAGTAATGTCCACTCTACCAGTTGCACTGATAGGGCTCTAATAGTGATTATTTTTTGTGACAGGGTGATAATTCCGTCCAGTCAAGGAAAGCTGTACGAATTCTTGAAGCATACAATGCAGCATTGGCCTCTGGACACCTCGTTCCGATTGATATTGGAGACGTGGCTCAGCTACATTCAGCCATGGAGATACATCGATCCACTCAGGTTAGTATTAAAAGCATAGCACAAGAAGATATACCATGGTAAATAAATAAATAATTCATTGATTTGATCCATAGATTCATATAAGATCTTGTCAAATATAAATTTACACAGAAGTTGCCAAGTACAGAGTAAAAATTTAATAAATACGAGGGCTATTCAGAAAGTAGATTACGTTTTTGGATAAAAAAACTAAGTACAGAAAATTTTTTGTATTATATACATTTGAAAGAGGAAGTAAAATACTATTTTTCGACATAATCGCCAAACAAATTTAGACATTCGTCATGTCGGTGAACTAGCTTTGAAATTCCCGTGTCGTAGAATTCGGCCGCCTGTGACGCCAGCCAGTCAGTCACGCCCGCGCGGAGATCTGCGTCGTCATCGAAGCGCTGTGCTGCAAGCCAAGTCTTCATTTTCGGGAATAATTGGAAATCACTAGGTGCCAGGTCCGGACTGTAGGGTGGATGAGGGAAAATCTCCCAGTTTTTTCATTGACATTTGCAACCAGCTCATCACTCACAATGCTCGGTCTGCCACTCTTCTCTTCGTCATTAACATTACTTCGTCCATTTTTAAATCCAATGCACCATTGGCGAACTCCACTTTCACTGATTATGTTGTTGCCGTAAACTTCACAAACTTGCCTATAAATTTCAATCGGTTTATGTTTTTTTTTGCTAACAAAAACCTTATAACTGATCGCACCTCACAACTGGCGGGATTTTCGATTGCAGCACACATTTCAAAAGGTTATTGTGACGAAACAAGCAGCGCAGCCGACCTCTCTCTAGCACGGCTGGATGCCGACTGACCTGTGGAACGCCCAGACACCAAAATGACCGCGCTCGCCCCACCCACCGCCGCTACATATAAAAACGTAATCTACTTTCTGAATAGCCCTCGTATAAAAAAATACATCAATTACAATCCATTTATGCAGGCACTATAAACTAGAATGTAATATCACAGTTGGTGTTCAAAAATTCTTCTATAGAGCCTTTCAACTAAATAATTTCCTTTTTAAAGTTTTATCAAACACATTCTTGGTTCCAGCAGGAAGCTTTTTGAATTGATTCAATACAAAAAAATTGACACCACTCTATTGTGTGCTCTGTATGCAAATGAGATATTAATGTCTGTGTGTTCACCGAAATTGTGTATGATTGATAATCTGATGTTCCTCTCACTAATTTAAGTTTGGAATGCTATTAATAATTGTTCCAGTTTGATTTTTCATCGGTTATTGTTGCACTACTACTCGATTTCCGTTTAATATTATGAAAAGATAAGATATAAATTTATTCAACACAGTTAATCATATGTAATACAATTAACAGTTGAACATCGTCATAGAGATTAATTTGAAATAAGTACAGAAAAAAATCATACACCAATGAAATATGAAAATTGGATAAAACTACACCGATACAATCAATACAATGCGCTTATACTCTTGTATCTATACAATAATTTGTAAATGCTAATATACAACTTGTAAGCTAATATCTACTAGCTATCACAGAAATCTATAACTCTGTAGTAGGCCTTCTCAGCAAGAAAGCTGTATAAACTACTTTTGAAGATGCTTATTGACTTGGATTTCAGCTCTGCAGGCAATTTGTTGTATAATTAAGAACCAATATAAGAAGGTACTTTCTCATACAGTTTCAACCTATGCTGTCTTAAAGCTATATTGTTTCTACTTGTGGTGTTATGATGGTGTATGAAGCCACTCCATAATTGGTTCGTTCAATGATTTGCCGAACAAGTTTCATGTGACATGGGCACTGGGCAGGCCGGATCACTCCTCGTTTGGTTCAGAGAGCTTGTTGCAGTTTGAGCATGTTGGCTTCGCAGCTGCGTTATAGTGAGGTCCACGTTATAATGGCAGTGGAGAAAGATAGGAGATCATCGTTGCCGTTGCCTCTGTCTTGTTAATGCCTTCTATAGACGGTAGCTGATATAGGTTTATCGATGTTATATTAACTGTTCATTCTTGTTAAAAATTATCAATTATATTTTATTAAGCAAGAAATTATATTTGTCAATAATTTTATAATAAATTTTCATAATTATTAAGATGAAATATTTTGTCAATTAATTATTAATTCTACATTGTTAAAAGACGATTTGGCAAGAGAGCAAAGCGAGAAAGAGTTAGTGCTATCCAGTTTGTTGAATGATAGACAAGGATAGCAATGTCATTGCTAATCACACACTGCCATTATAACGTGGACCTCACTATATACTACTGTTGACCGCTTGCGATGTTCACTCTTGGAACGCTCGAATTAGACTGTGAATGCGAATGACAAGTATATAAAAAGAGTAAATTCGTATGGCTTTTGTTGGTGGGGAGTCCCTTGCGGGAAGGTCCCACCGCCTGATTATATAATTTAAGCCGTCAATGGACCTTACGACTATCATACTTCAGCCGGGACCGACAGTTTAACGTGCTCAGCCCATCCGATAACACGGGAGTGATCTGGTTAAAAAACGTTTGGTATTGAGAGGGTTTGAACCCGGGATCTCTATGCAAGCACTCTATCCACTAGACCACGGATCACTCCGCCAAGTATATAAATACTTATATTCTAACACATGACATAGTATTTTAACATATTATATAATATAGTATGGTAAGTATCCCCCCAGAGTGGTAGGGGTAAATCAACACAGTAATCCCTGCTTGTTGGTAAGAGGCGACTAAAAGGGAACTCCCCTTTCCAAGCCCTTCTTCTCCTTCTGTATGCTTGGATCTTTTATTTTTAAAATGGCACCTTTCCATTGACTTAGCTTTGTGCCATTCTTTTGCAGTGTGCGGCTACAGGGATGATGGGGGCACCTTGCTTCGGTAAGGTGTCAATCTGTCATCCTGTCGGTCGCGCACGGCTCTCTTTCCCTATCCTGTCCTCCCCACCTTGGGAAAATTCTTCTTTTTCATTTCATTTTTTCCTTATGCTGCTGCCTTGTAGTTTGGTATTGGTTTACCAAAGGCTAGGGAAGGAAACCCGAAAAAACTACCTGGTCCTCCAGGTTGGGGGTTGGGCGATGGGCTAACCCCCCAGCCCCGTAAAAACTCAGTTGTTCAGAAAACACTATAGAGAATCCCCACTATGGGTCCACATAAGATTGATGCGGCTCCGATGGGCAGGACATTTGCAACGGATGCCAGATATACGTGTGTCAAGGAAGGTATTCATGGGACAGCGATGGGAGGATAGAGTGGCTAAGGTGAGGTCCACGTTATAATGACAGTATTTGATGAACTTTGGTTTTGCTATCCTTGTCTATCATTCGTTCGACAAAGTCGGTGGTACTATCCTTTTCTAGGTCCACAACGATGCCAATTATGTTTTTGACAGTGTAGAAATATAATTAATTAATGCAGAGAATCGGCATCGCTATTCTTCTATCTTCATCCACTGCCATTATAATGTGGACCTCACTATAGGGAAATGCTACGTGTGAGGAGATGGAAAGGTGCAGCAATGGATAGAGATGGCTGGAGGCAAAGTTTAAGCCCGATTTGGGCTGTATCGCCATTGGAGAGAGTGGAGATATAATATACAAATTGACTCAATATTCGAAAACTTGTCTGTTTGAAAAGTAGTTAGTTTATGAGTATATTTTTAGGGCTATAATATGTTTGCAGAAAGCCGATAACGAGCGATGATAGCCCCATGGTTGTGGAACCTCGCTGGTTTCCATTCATTGCTGAGAATTTACTCGCTTACTCGTTGATATTCCAATTGCTTCTAACGAGGTTCTCGCGAGTCGACCTCGCTACACCCAAGAATGCATTCATGCTTTTCCGAGTCACCAAGGTAAGTCAATCAACATTAACGTTCAATTCCTATAGTGAGGTCCACGTTATAATGGCAGTATTTGATTGACATTGGTGTTGCTATCCTTGTCTATCATTCAACAAAGCAGATAGCGCTATCCCTTTCCACCTCCATAACGTTCCCACATCGTTTTTCAACAATGTAGATAGACCTATATAATTAATCTCTATTATGGAATAGTTATTTGTGCAACTAGTGCGCAAAGTGACAGTTTGCTGCACCGAAAGAAACGTTTACGCCCGAGCCGTAGGCGAGGGCGGAATGGTTTCTTGAGTGCAGCAGAGGAACTTTGCGCATGTATTTCACATTAAGTTTTTCCTACAGTTACCATTGAATATGAAAAGTGGGTAATTATGGGTAAAATTGCCTGAAATGCATCGAATGTTTTTCTGTGTAATTTTATTATTGATAAAAACCTTAATTTATTGTCAAATTGAATAAAAATGTTGTCGTTGGTTATAATATATACTTAATAATTAGCGCGTTGTGCTTCGTTGCACCTCTGCTCACTATAGCAGCCACAGCAGTCACTGTTACCAACTTCATTTTGATTTTGCTGCACTGTTGCTCCATATAACCTACTAAGTATTTTGCGTTGCCATGTTGCAAATCTGGGGTGCAGAAAAATTTTTCCCGCACTAGAGCGGAAAAGTGATTCTTTGCGTTCTGTAATCAGTGCAGCAATGGCCACTTTTCAACGTAACTGTAGGAAAATGTATTATTCAATCATTAGAAAATAGTTTTTCTTAACGAATGAAATATAATTGATTATTTTAAACGAGAATGAACAGTTAATATTGTACCAGTATCAGCTATCCTCTATAGAAGGCAGTGACAAGGCAGAGAATCGGCAACGCTGTTCTCATTTCTTTCTCAACTGCCATTATAACGTGGACCTCACTGTCGATGTGTTTTTCTCTTGCCACAATTTAATAAATAAAGTACCCTATAGTGTACAACTATGGTGAGGTTCACGTTATAATGGCAGTGAAGAAAGATAGGAGAACAACGTTGCCGATCCTCTGCCTTGTCAATGCCTTCTATAGACGGTAGCTGATACAGGTTTATTGATGTAATATCAACGGTTCATTCTCGTTTAAAATAATCAATTATATTTTATTAAGCAAGAAATTATATTATTCATAATCACGATGAAATATTTTGTTAATTATTAATTCTACATTGTTAGGAGACGATATGGCAAAAGAGAAAAGCGAGAATGAGATAGCGCTATCCGCTTTGTTGAATGATAGACAAGGATAGCAATTTCCTATTTTAGTGATAATAATGTGAAATATTTCTTCCATGTTTGGTTTTGAAGCATCTAAATTTCAAAATCTACTTTGTAAAAATAATTAAGTAGATACTGAAAATTCCGTCAAGTGAACAATTAGAAGACAACCTATTTTGGACTATGTGCAACCTTATCTAAATGTGGGAGAGGAATAGCACAAGGTTACCTTATTTTTTCTCTCCCTATCATTTTGATGATGTACTTATTGTATAATGAGAGTATTTGATTAAAATTGGTGTTGCTATCCTTGTCTATCATTCGAAAAAGCTGATAGCACTATCTCTTTCCCGTGTTGCTCTGTTGCCAGATCGTCTTTTAACAATGTAGAATTAATAATCTATTAACAAAATATTTCATCTTAATTATGAAAATTACATGAAATTAATTCCCTATTACACTAGGACACCAGACCTAACCTGTTTCGGACTGTGTGTAACCTCATCTAAATTTGGGAAAGGAATAGCAAAAAACCATATACAGAGGTAAGAAGTGTTTTGTAAAGTTACCAAGCAGTCTCCAAATATTAGAAGATCCAAGAATGTTTGCAAAGTATCTAAGGGAATATCTGGTCAAATTGTCGCTGTATTCGTTTCAAGAGTTTAACATTGATTTTTGACGAAACGTTTTGGCTATACTAGGCTAGCCTAGTTATTTTATATCTATATATATTTAATTTATTGACACTGTTCCAATGTATTTCTTACATCTGATGAATAAAGACTATTTCTATTCTATTCTATAGCACAAGGTTACCTTATTTTTTCTCTCCCTATAATTTTTATGATGTTGCCTGGGGAGCTGCACCCCAAAACTGTCTTGACCAAATACTTAGAATACAAAAAAAGGCAATAAGAACAATTTTTCAAACGAATGTAATTGAGCACTGCAGGCCTCTGTTTCTGGAAAACAAAATTTTTACAGTAATATCTATATACATCTTGGAAACTATAATACTAGCAAAAAACTCAAATCCACCTTTAAGAGGCAATCAACATAGCTGCAACACAAGAAATAAGACCAATATGAATGAATATCACTCGGCACCGACTAGATAAATTTCGAAGATCTCCAATTTGCACAGGATCACGACTCTTCAACCTTCTCCCGCTACATCTCAAAACTATTGAGAGCAAAAAATTGTTTCTCTCAGAATTAAAAAAATACTTGATTGTAAGGCCATATGATGCAGTTTCTGAATATACAGAGAAACATACTTTCCAGCACTTGCGAAAATAAACTATTAAGATTTGACAATAAGATTATTTATATTAAAAATAAATAAATATTATTTTTTTTTTTATTTATATCAAATTTTGATATTGAGATTAATAATAAAACTTGACAATTCCCCGGTCAATTGACTGTGGCGAAGAACTGAAACTGAACTGAACTGAACTGAGGCCTACTTATTGTATTAATCAATAAATAATAGCATAGCTAAGCAAACACTGCTATAATAACGTGTAGGTGCACCTCACTATATTTGATGAATTTGTTGAAGTGTGATGGATTTGTTGAAATGTTTTGTGTTGGCACACAGGTGTTTGCGCAGATAAATGTGATTGATTTGTTGCGCGAAGCCGAGGGGTCACTGGAGGAGGGCGGCCAGCTGAGAAGCAGCAGCAAATGGTCGGCAGTTGTGAGGCAGCACATTCTCGACTTGGAAGGACCCGGATTCCAGTATCAGTCGCTTTTTTCTGCCGAAACTCGGGCTGAGGTAAATTTGTCATTCTGTATAGGTATTTAAAAATGATTGTGTCGCTTGTTCTTTATCAAAATTGTAAGCGGAAATCTTCACTTTTTCATGATTTGTCTTAATTTTTATTAGACTTATTCAATTGTATTTGGAACTCGCTCCTCACACACTGGCACTTGCCCATATGAGGAGCCTTCTTCACAGTTAATATTGTATTTTGTAAAAGAAGAAGAAAATAAATAAATTTCAAGTTGAGTGTTCTGAATTATGAAGAGTGATTATAAAAGGATTTTACAACTTTGAAAGCACATAAATATTTATTCAAATTACTTACAGAATTGAGAAAGGTGTCATTTTGTTACAAAACACTTCAAGTTTATGGTGTGGATGTTATTTTGGTTGGATGTGACAGCCGTTGGTAATTCAACATACATCCCATCGATAATCGATTTGTTGCCACACTCGTACCAGCATATCAGGCGTAACTTGTGCAACCACAGCGATCTGATTTCGGAGGTCATCAAAATTGTCTGGTAGAGGCGGAACATGAATCTTATCATCAATGAAACCCCACAGGAAGAAATCCATCGGTGTAAAATTCGGTAAGCGAGGTGGCCATGCAAAATTGGCTCTGCATTGTAAATCCAGCGAAATTGAAAGCAATTGTCTAGATAATCTTGAACTTCTCCGTTGAAATGAAAGTAAAAGGGCACTTGTTCATCTTGTTCAGCAAGACGGTGCACCAGCTCATTTCCACCGAGAAGTTTGGGATTTTCTATAGACATTCCCTTTCAACTTGGCTGGATTGGCCGTCCACCTCGCTCACCGGATTTAACACCGATGCATTTCTTCCTGTGGGGTTTCATTAAGGATAAGGTTTATGTTCCACCTTGTCACAAAGTAAAATTGTGACGAGAAAATAATTACTAATATTATTAAAAGACGCTCGGCTATCAGCAAGCTAGCCGACCGCGGAGATAAGGAGGGTACCAATGGCGCACCATCTTCCGCGCATCGAGAGGCTTCTTACTGCCTCTAGTGGCGGCTGATCTCCATCCCCTCTACTTTGGGAGAGTATTTAAACGCCGGACGAGCTCCAGATCATAGCATTCCGCTCACAACCTTCCTCCTCCTTGTACAGCGGCCCGTTGGCTGCCGTACGTCCCTGTCCTCCACTCCTGGTACAGCGGCCCGTCGGCTGCCGTCCGTCCCTCCTGTACAGCGGCCCGTTGGCTGCCGTCCCTTCCGTCCATCCTCTCCGGGCACAGCGGCCCGTTGGCTGCCGTCCCTTCCGTCCATCCTCTCCGGGCACAGCGGCCCGTTGGCTGCCGTCCCTTCCTTCCATCCTCTCCGGGTACAGCGGCCCGTTGGCTGCCGTCCCTTCCGTCCATCCTCTCCGGGCACAGCGGCCCGTTGGCTGCCGTCCCTTCCGTCCATCCTCTCCGGGCACAGCGGCCCGTTGGCTGCCGTCCCTTCCGTCCATCCTCTACGGGCACAGCGGCCCGTTGGCTGCCGTCCCTTCCGTCCATCCACTCCGGGGCACAGCGGCCCGTTGGCTGCCATCCCTCCCTTCCATCCTCTCCCGGTACAGCAGCCCGTTGGCTGCCGTCCATCCTTCCTCTCCCTACTATACTGGAGCGGAACTGAGGCCGTAAGGCCAATACAAAATTTCCTCGAAGTGGTGTCATCAGAGTAGAGAGCGACCTTCACGCCGTCAGAAGCAGCAGGAGGTGCAGTCCACGCCAGCTAAGGTTCAGAGAAGAAAGAAGAAGAACTTCGACTTGCCTCCTTTCCCCGCCCACATTACGTTTCATTTCATTTCATTTTTTTCATCCCACTGACCACCTGTGAAAGGGGTATAAGGATTTGTCAATTATAATCTAAGTCGTTAATCTTTGCATTCTATAATGCAAAAAGAATTCCTCACTGGAATAAGGACAAACCTGCAACAACTCCTCCCTCACCTTAACTCTGAACTTTTCACCTGTAAGAGCTTTTATGCGTGTTGGCAATGAATTATAAAGCCGAATTCCTGCACTCTTTACCCCCCTCTCATACATACCAGTTCGATGAATGTCGTCTCTGAGGTTTTGTCTATATCTGGTATTGTATGAGTGGAACAACTCTCCTGTATTGAACCTATCTTTATTCCTATCAATAAAACAAAGAGCCTCTAAAATATATACACCTGGTAGTGGGAGAATCTTTAACTCTTTGAAATAATCTCTACAACTTGCTCTAATAGATTCACCCACTATCACTCTAACTGCCCACTTTTGAATCCTAAATATATGCATTGCATGAGTTGAATTGCCCCAAAATATAACACCGTATGAGAATGGAACACAGCAAAATAAACACTTCTAAGCGTTCCTGCATCCAGCAATTTCTTCACGGTTCTAAGAACAAATACTGCTGAGTTTAGTTTGCTTTTTAGCTGGTCTAAATGAGGTCGCCAGGAGAGTTCAGAGTCCAGCACTACTCCAAGTACCTTTGCCTCGTTTGCTGAACCTATGTTTCCATCTCTCGTATCCAATACTGCTTCCCGAGCCGTCCTGAATGGAATCTGCATAGTCTTATTGTAATTTAGTACCAACATATTTGAGGCCAGCCATTCTTCTAGCTTCTGAAGAGCTCTTCTACTTTCAGATTCCATATCATGTTGACTGTTACTTTTCAATAAAATACTAACATCATCAGCGTATAAAACACAGTGTGCTGGCTCAAGGTGTGGTGGCAAGTCGTTAATATATAGAAGGAAAAGCAACGGACCAAGGACTGATCCCTGAGGGACCCCACTCCTCGCCCGTAACCACTCCGACTGATACACAAAAGAGTGAGACTGTATTTCCACCCGCTGATGTCTCTCATCAAAGTATGATACGAACCACTTGAAAACCTTGTCTTCAAAACCATATAATTTCATCTTTTTCAATAAAATTTCAATGTTTACTAGATCGAAAGCTTTGGAAAGATCGGCAATCAGGCCACATACCCTGGATCCTCCATCCACAGAATTCAGCACTTTATTTATAAAAGAAAAAAGCGCATCACCTGTAGAAGTGCCGGGCCTGAATCCAAACTGTTTAGGGGACAGCAGTTTTAACTTGTTCAAGTAATTTCTTAATCTGTGGAGCACTACGTATTCGAATATCTTTAGAAATACAGGTGGATTGGCAATCGGTCTGTGATTTTCAGGAAGCTTGTGGTTACCTTTCTTATAAATGGGGACTACCTTAGAATATTTCAACTTTAACGGTACACAACCGGCTTTCATTGATTCATTAAAGATATAAGTCAGAGGTTCAATTATATGTTCGGCTGTTTGCTTTACTAGAAAGTTTGAAATATTGTAGTGATCTTAGGATTTTTTATTTTTTAATGATTTAATTATCTTTCTGAGTTCTGTTCTACTTATTGGATCAAATTCTTTCAAGTGGAAAGTGCGCGACTGTCGATGAACACTGCTAAAGAACTTTAAAAATTCATATGCTTCTATTTACAGATAGATTGTTGTATTTTCAGAGGAGTATTTATAAAATAATTATTTAGTAAATCTGCAGCTTCTTTGCCTCCTTTTATAATTCCAGTTTCATTGGCTATGTTTGTTTCTAAGGAGGAGCTAAGTCGTCCAGGAGCAACCTCTGATGGTACTCAGGGTGTACGTGATAACCTCTACCAGACAATCTTAATGATCTCCGAAATCGGATCGCACAAGTTACGCCTGATAAGCTGGTACGAGTGTGGGATGTATGTCGCACGGTATTTAGATGAAAACGGTAGGGGTCATGAAATGTGTGTGCAGTGGCCAGCCAGCTAGATTGCGTTATCGCCACCAATCGAGGTTTTCAACAGCTATTGGCAATTTATGAAACTTATTTGTTAAAAAACAGATGATTGGATATAAAATGACGTCAGCTACACCAGAAATTTAGCACAAACATGCGCGTGACACCTACCGTCTTCTTCTATATACCGTGGTATATCGCATTACCAACGGCTGTCACATCGAATCAAAATAACACCCACACCTTGAACTTGAAGTGTTTTGCAACAAAATGACACCTTTCTCAGTTCTGTACGTAATTTCAATAAATATTTATGTGCTTTCAAAGTTGTAAAGTCCTTTTATTATGTTGTTGGTTTGTAGCTTGTGAAGTTCCAAGGCCAAATCCAGACTGCGATGATCACAGCGCGGAGGAGACTGGCAGCTGAGACTGAGAATCATCAGAAGGGAGGCTTTCTGTCCTGGTTCACAATGGCCACTTCTGACTTTGAGTACTCCATCGACGAGAGGAGAAAAGTCAACTTTCATCTTCAGGCCGCTCTCAACAGCATCACTTCCATATTCAGGGTAAAGTATTCTATTATAATCATTTATTGAGAATTAAAGAATCCAAGTCCTATTATTTTTACTTTCATTGCCCTATTACCATAGGTAAGGAAAGTATTGCTTTCCAAAAAATTTAAGGAACCATAATTTCATGTTTTCTATACGTTTCAAAGTCCCCTGAGTCCAAAAACATGATTTTTGGGTGTTGGTCTGTGTGTGTGTGTGTGTGTGTCTGTGAACACGATAACTCCATTCCTAAGTAACCAATTGACTTGAAATTTTAAACTCAAGGTCCTTATACCATGAGGATCCGACAATAAGAAATTCAATAAAATTCAATTCAAAATGGCGGATAATGGCTAAAAAACCATGTTTTTCACGGTTTTCTCGAAAACGGCTCTAACGATTTTCTTCAAATTTATACCCTAGATAGCTATTCATAAGCCCTATCAACTGACATGAGTCTCATTTCTGGGAAAATTGCAGGAGCTCCGTAATATTCCTGAGAAGAATGAATTTTGTTAAATTTCTATCACGATTTTCTCAAAAATGACCGATTTTTTTCAAATTCATACCCTGTATAGTCATATATCAGCTCTATTAACTGGCATGATTCTCCTCCTTGAGAAATTAACAGGGGGTCCACCCCATCCTTGAGAAATTTACTTTGTAACCTCCTTCTCGTGCGGTAAGGTAAGGTAACCATGAGGATCCGACAATAAGAAATTCAATAAAATTCAATTCAAAATGGCGGATAATGGCTAAAAAACCATGTTTTTCACGGTTTTCTCGAAAACGGCTCTAACGATTTTCTTCAAATTTATACCCTAGATAGCTATTTATAAGCCCTATCAACTGACATGAGTCTCATTTCTGGGAAAATTGCAGGAGCTTCGTAATATTCCTGAGAAGAATGAATTTTGTTAAATTTCTATCACGATTTTCTCAAAAAAGACGACCGATTTTTTTCAAATTCATACCCTGTATAGTCATATATCAGCTCTATTAACTGGCATGAGTCTCCTCCCTGAGAAATTAACAGGGGGTCCACCCCATCCTTGAGAAATTTACTTTGTAACCTCCTTCTCGTGCATGAGGTAGGTAAGTAGAGCAGTTTATTCAAAAGAACTCATGTCGATATTTTATTTGTAGAACAGCTGTTTTGACAACTTTTAAAAAATCCTCAAATGTCATAATTCAAACAAAGGAAAATGTACTCTGAACACAATAGCAATAGTATAATCGTAGTTTTAATTGTTTAGCCGCCAATCGGCATATTGTTATTCCCCTAAATTATCCTCGTTAATGAGGCTTATAGATCAATGAGCAAGGAAAGTTGTGTGAGTGTACCACCACAGTATACATACAGTACGGAAACTTGGCTATACCCTGACGCCAAAATCCGCCATCTTGTTAGGAAGCGCCGCATTGTAATAGTATTGATGGTAGGTTCGGATCACTTTAATGATCCGGATCAATTGATCTCGTTCACTGCCACGAGCCAATCAGAAGACCAGGATTGGAACTTCCCAAGGTCACGTGACGTGTTTAGTATTGGCGTCATGTAAAAAGCATTGTTTAGATAGGCGTTTGATTACAAGTTTCCATTCTGTATCTATTCTGTGGTACCACACCAGATTTTATTGTCATAGTCATTCAATCTCAGCTGTTTTCCGTGCATGAAATCAAGCCGGTAAACAGCTGTTTGCAGAACAAATAAACATATGATTCTCATTACAGCATACTCGACAGTAATGAAACCATATGCTTTCCTTACAGTCGAGTATGTTTCCTAGTTTCGAAATAGGAACAGCAAAACTGCTACAAAAAAAACCACCTTCAGCGCTCCAGGTGGAAGTTTTGTCAACTTTCGCAAAATTCCTGATTCGAAATTTGTAAACTAGGTTATGTTCATAGTCCAGTCAAGTAAAGGTAATAGAAAGGTAATAGAGGGAAAAGTTGGGAAGACGATTTTTGACCCCACAGCTCTGTTGAGGGTTGTAAGGACGTAAGCATATTAAAAGTCCGCAACCCTACCCACTGTGCTAAGGTGGTGGGGGTGGTTTAAAGTTACAATTTTTTGGTTTCTAGCATAAAACTCAAAAACTATGTATCTTAAGGACTCGACTGTTATATAACAAATTAAAGCTTACATTATTTCCTACAATATTCATTCCACAACTTTTTTTGTAACTACTCTAGTTTTCGAGATATCCGCTCTTGAAGGTGTGACATTTTTTAAAAAACACGTTTGCCACCAATATTGTTTTCTATTTTTGCTATTATAACTTTTTAAAAATCGACGGGAAAAATCCATTCTGATTATGAGCTTATAGAGCATTAAATTTTCTTCAATTTGATGTATAATTGCACACGAATTTCCCTACTCCTTTGGCAGCAGATTTAGTGTTGAGTGTGAAATCTCCATTTTTGCAACAATTTGGAACATTTTACAAAGGAATTTGGAGGGAACGTTTTAAACAATTTTTTTTACCTTGCAGCTTTGTTGAGACTAGTGAGGAGAAGAACATATCAAAAGTCCCCATTCCTAACTCATGAGCTAAGGGGATGAGGATGGTTTAAAAGTTGCATTTTTCAGCGTTTTGCTTCCATGCTCATATCTTGAAAACAATGCTTTCAACAGACATAACTAACTATTCAGAAATGAAGCTTGATAAATTCTCTACACTTTTTGTTCAGTGGAGTTTTGTGATATTCCCAACAGTTCACGAACTATTCGGTCTTGAAGATGTGTAATTGTTAAAATAACAGGTTTTCATCCAATGTTTTGCTCTTTAGGGGCTTATAACTCTTCAACAATGCATCATAAAAACTGATGCTTATCGTAGGTATGTAGATCATCGAATTCTCTTTGAAATGATGTATTATTTCACTATTCCAAGTTTTCCTTTCATTATTACAGAAGCTTCAATGTAGGGGGTGAAATTTTCATTGCTGCAACAATCGGAACTACATAAATATGGGCTTTAAATTTATTATAAAACTTCCTACTCATTTGAAAAATTGTGAAGATCTCGATGTTTTTGGAAAGGAGTTGAAAAGCTTTTAATGGGTGGAGTATTGTATACGCGGATGAGAGGGTTACTTTGTGTGATTTTTTCGGACTATGTATAACCTTATCTTAATGTGGGAGAGGAATAGCACAAGGTTACACACCTTGATCCTCTGTGCCAATGTGGACAAATTCAATGAATGAATCACCTGATATCTGAGTGTCCACAACACTCCTATCATGGAGGGCTGACACAAGTTCATGATGCTGGAGAAGAGGCATGTCAGAGTCAGTGGCTCCACAACTTACTAGATTCCATTAGTATTTAACATATTAAGTGTAAAATTATGTTTTTTCTAACTTTGAATGCATATTCATATATATATATAGCACAAGGCTACCTGATTTTTCTCTCCCTATCATTTATGATGATGTACTTATTGTATCAATCAATAAAGAATTTGATTTCTATTGTGATAGTTACCCAGTGTGCACACTTTTAACCGGCTTAACCATGTTCAAATCTTGACCGATTCCATTATATCATAGAGAAAAGACAGCTATATATTTTTACAGGTGATTATAGAATAATTATGCTACCTTTTCTCAACGATTATATTCTACAGTACTATCATATTTGCTCAATCTACGAACATAATACATCTGAATGTGCACTTATCCATAAACTTTCAAATATTTACTATAATTGAAATAGTCGTATTTTTGTATTTTCAACAGTTTGTTTTGTTAATTTCAGCTAGAAGCTAGTGAGGCACCAACTAGCTGTGTGAACGATTCATTTTTTGACACTACTCCAACAAATAACTGTTCGGTAAGTAGTCATTACTATTCGAGGAATCATTTGTTATTTTCAAGTCGACTATTGATCAAGTATGAACTTGTCCAGGTTGGATGATTGGACTAAGGCGTTGCACCCTTTTGTCTGCTAGCAATGTCTGGTCGTGGGTTCGAATCCCGCCGCTAGGCAAGGACGTTTGATCATCTCATCGGTAAAAACGCACTGATTTCATTACTAATGCACATTTTTTACCGAGAAGATTATAAGGCTGAATATTACCCATTCTTCGATAAAATATGCTGATAACGAGATTTTCTATTTGATTTGTGAGGTGACCATTTAATGCATGATATAACATTTTTAGAATTAAGGCCGGTTTCCGAGCTCAGGATTTAGCTAAGTTCTATACTTTAAACAGTTGGAGTCAGAAAATTAGCTTTCCGAAACGGGGCGTAGTCCCGGAAACCGGCCCTTAAAATTGCTACCATAAAATGTTCTATCAACCTCGTCCATCAGGCGGCAAAAAAATATAAGTAAGTTGTAAGTAAGGAAGTTATGCAATATTGATGAACTGAAACGAAAAATTGAAGCCGTAATTCAGGACATCACTTTAGATAGACAATGTATGGCGTGAAATTGAATATCGTCTAGATATTTTATGTACAACAAAAAGTGTTCACGTAGAAATTTGTCGAACTTGTCATTTGTTATAGTTAAAACTTTTTGAAATTGGGTATCAATATCCATTTAAGTACTATTAGGCTCAACTCACACTACTTCGACTCGAATCGTACGACTCCAGTCGAGGATACTCCAGTCTCTCGACTTTACGACTTTTTCGCTCATTGTCACTACTTCGGTTCCATGCTACTCCATTTTCTAACCTTGCTTACTTACTTACTGCCATGGCCATACATATCTAAGTAGACATTTAGCCGCACCAACAAAGCCCCTCCACCTCTCTCGATTCTCCGAGTCCTCCTCGGTTGCTCCAATTCTCTCCATATCGGCCTTCACTTGACTCCACCATTCACGTCGTGGTCTTCCTCTCGGTCGTCGTCCTTCAGCATTTCTTTTCAACATTCTCTTTTCACATTTTCTAACCTTACTTTATTAAAATAGTTATTTGTGCAACTAGTGCGCAAAGTGTCAGTTTGCTGCACCGAAAGAAACGTTTACGCCCGAGCCGTAGGCGAGGGCGGAATGGTTTCTTGAGTGCAGCAGAGGAACTTTGCGCACGTATTTCACATTAAGTTTTTCCTACAGTTACCATTGAATATGAAAAGTGGGTAATTATGGGTAAAATTGCCTGAAATCCATCAAATGTTTTTCTGTGTAATTTTATTATTGATAAAAACCTTAATCCTAAAATCCTAAAGTCCTCGTTGTCCTTGGTTATAATATATAATGAATAATAATTAGCGCGTTGTGCTTCGTTGCACCTCTGCTCACTATAGCAGCCACAGCAGTCACTGTTACCAACTTCATTTTGATTTTGCTGCACTGTTGCTCCATATAACCTACTAAGTATTTTGCGTTGCCATGTTGCAAATCTGGAGTGCAGAAAAATTTTTCCCGCACTAGAGCGGAAAAGTGATTCTTTGCGTTCTGTAATCAGTGCAGCAATGGCCACTTTTCAACGTAACTGTAGGAAAATATAAGATCTAATTCGTCACTACTTAGCATGTGACAAATTTTATAATAATTATTATAAATATATTATCTCATCCAATTCTTATTATTGTCTTATCTAAAATGATTAAACATCACATTCATAAAACGACGTAACTTCACTTTAATTAAAAATGCACTTTACTACGCAACTCAAGTCGAGGCTCGACCAACATGTCGAGTCGAAGCTCGACTCAGTCTCGATTAGTCGCGGAGACTAGAATCGACTGGTCTGAGTGTCACCATTTGAAAATACATCCTGCGTCGAGAAGAGACTAGAGTCGCAGTCTCTCCTCGTCTTGAGTCGCGTGAGTGTGATTTGAGCCTTTTTTATTCACCTATGAAATTGTGTCAATAACTTATGCTCACTCTGTATTTTCACTGTGTCAGTCACGTTTACTGATTACTTTATAAGCTTTTATTGATTAAGCTGGGAATTCAGTTTAATTTCGTTGTTCCCTCTCTTAGTCATATGTGATAAATTAGTTTCTTTTTTTTCAGGATCAATCAGTGCTGTACTGGAAGAAGAAGCAGAAGGAAATAAAGTATGAAGGAGATCCTGATCTACAGCCTATCAGAAGTTTTGAAAACGCCATTTTGGTTCGGCTCCTGTACCAAATAGCATTATGGATCAATCTGACTGTAAGTCCAATATTCTAATCACAAGTTATTGATTGCTCTATAGTGAGGTCCACGTTATAATGGCAGTGGAGAAAGATAGAAGAACAACGTTGCCGAACCATAGCCGATGTAATATTAACTGTTCATTCTCGTTTTCGTTGAACGAATTTCCGAATTAGAGCCGATACACATTCATATAACACTAGAGGGAGAGAAAACTTTGTAACTCAGCCTCATAGGAGGAAATTATTTGAGAGGAAGCCTAGCTATGCAGGGTGCAAATTTTATAATAGACTTCCAAGCTTTTTGAAACTATTATCAACTAACTGTGGATTGAGAAAATTCAAAGCTAACCTTCATAAATTCTTAATAGAAAAAGCCTATTACTCGGTGGATGAGTTTCTGGAAAACCATCCTTGAAGACTATTAGATAAGTATTGTAAATTTTTATGTATTTGTTATGACTGACATGCTATATCTTCAAGAAAATATTTTTTATTTAATTGACGCATTCTTGTACATTTTTATGTATATTTGAATAAAGATGATTGATTGGTTTATGATAATAAATTATATTTTATTAAGCAAGAAATTATATTTTTCAATAATTTCATAATAAAGATGAACTATTATTTTGTTAATTAATTATCAATTCTACATTGTTAAAAGACAATCTGACAACAGAGCAAAGCGAGAAAGAGAAGAATGATAGACAAGGATAGCAATACCATTGCTAATCAAACACTGCCATTATAACGTGGACCCCATGCTCTCGCAAGGGTCTAATCAAAAACTTGACAAACTGAAAACTTGACCTACTGAAATATTGAAGAATAGGCCTATAACCATCCTCGGTAAATAAAGAATTTAAATTGCAAAATTTCAAGTTGAACAGTTGAGTAGTTGACACGTGATGATGCGTCATTCGTGAATTTCGTGTCCCGTAAGTGTATAAGCTAGTTCTTTCCTCTATTATAGTATAAAATAGCAGGTAACCCGTGCTCCGCAATGGTCTATTTAAAAACTTGACAAATTACCAGGTAAGCATACCTGACTGGCAATTAGGAGGCACCGGGTTCGATTCCGGGGCTGGCAAATAATGTTTGGATAGCAGCTCTCATCGAATTTCCCTCTAGCTGTTTACCCTGTTGTCAATATTTGCAGTAGCAGAAGTCTTCGGGGTTATTTAAAGCGTTTAATTTGGATTTTCGTTAAATAATAATTATTCATTTAATTAGCATTTGAATAAATGCAATTTCTCATTAATTTCAATCTGTCGACTGGCTGGCCGCTATGGCTTCGTATAAAATGAGCACTGCTATCCAGAAATTGCCAGTTTGGTGTAAGGGGAAGCATTGGCAGTTCGAAGGTACCGGGTTCGATTCCGGGGCTGGCAAATAATTTTTGGATAGTAGCTGTCATCGAATTTCCATCTATAATGAGGTCCGCGTTGTAATGGAAGTGGAGGAAGATAGAAGAACTTTGCCGAACCTCTGTCTTGTCAATGCCTTCTATAGACGGTAGCTGATGCAGGTTTATTGATGTAATATTAATAATTGTTCATTCTCGTTTAAAATAATCAATTATATTTTATTAAGCAAGAAATTATATTTTTCAATCATTTCATAATCAATTTACATAATAAAGATGAAATATTTATCAATTAATTAATCATCCTACATTCTTAAAAGACGATCTGGCAACAGAGCAAAGCGAGAAAGAGATAGCGCTATCCGCTTTGTTGAATGATAGACAAGGATAGCAATACCATTGCTAATCAAACACTGCCATTATAACGTGGACCTCACTATAGCTGTTAACCCTGTTGTCAATATTTGCAGTAGCAGAAGTCTTCAGGGTGATTTACAGCATTTTATTTGGATTTTAGTTTAATATCTTTATTCATTTATTAGCATTTGAATAAATTGCAAGTTCCATTGGTATGTATTAATGAATGGATGTTGGATGGTTGCAGTACCGCGGCGAGATAGGTCGTCTTTACTACAGACAAGACTGCCTGGGAGGCGTGGCGAGGCAGATGCTGGAGGGACCTCGTGTGATCCGCACCTACGACAAGAGTGGCCCTTTGGGGTACTCGCCTCGAATCAGCTACTCGCTTCCGCCTCGGCTCTCGCTCAGGCTGCTCGCTCACCACCGCACTCTGCTCGTGCTTGTCCTCGTCTACAGTGTTGCCAGACTGTGCAGCTACCCGGCCACCCTGGTTTTTCTCGTCTTACTTTTCGCCTGGCTGGCAGTGCTGCTCTGCAGACACTTTGTCGGTTATTCGCCTCCGTGTGCTGGAGAGCTGGACGTGTCCTTCAATGATAGCTACTAAACTGCTTCAGTAAACCTGTGACTAAGGCCCGGTTTCCGAGCTCGGCATTTAGCCAAGTTCTAGACTTTAAACAGCTGCAGTCAGAAAATTGGCTTTCCAAAACGGGGCGTAGTCGCAGTTTTTATGAGAATCTTTATTTTCTCATTTCTATAATAATTGGAAACGTTTTTCCTTGACGAAATTAAACATTACTAAATAATTTAAAATAGCTGAAACTTTTCACTCTTCTCTCTTTATTTTATGATCAATTTTCTAGTTTTTTTCGAAATTACATTTACAAGTGACTATGACTATCACTACGACTACGCCCACTATATACGTAAACAAAGCCGTAGTGCATTCGTGTGACGTCAGCACAGGTAGGGCTCCTACACCAATAAAAATTCGTTGATTTCAGCTAGTGTTTATATTGGTGTAGGAGCCCTACCTGTGTTGATGTCACACGAATGCTCTATGGCTTTGTTTACGGAGGTAGTGCTACTACGCCCCGTTTCGGAAAGACAATTTTCTGACTCCAGCTGTTTAAAGTCTAGAACTTAGCTAAATGCCGAGCTCGGAAACCGGCCCTTAGGGTGTGATGTGTATATGTGCAAGTGCACGCGTGGTCATGCATGACCAAGCAACAGATAACAAACAAAATCTGCAAAGAGCAATAGGAACACTCTCACTGAACGCGTGCACTTTCTGGTTGCGTTCAGTGTGAACAGCTACATGCAAGTCACAATGTATTTAAATGGCTCCTTCCAGATTTTGTTTTTCGGTTGTGACGTGCACTTGCACATACACGCATCCAATGTGATCATACCCTAATTCAAACAAGTTTCAGCTACTAAATTTGTTTAGTAAACTTGTGAACTAATTCAAACAAGTGAGATTCTATATAAGTGAGATTCTCGTTATAAATATGATAATTATGTTTCTTTATCAAATAAATAAATAAAGCTAGTTGAAATGATAGGACTATAGAGTTGCCAATTCTTCATTTCCAGCGCAGTCTATTGTAGGTAGCTGTATCTCGGTACATCTGATGTTATATTAGCTGTTTATTCTTGTAAATAATCATTAATTCTATCTCAAATCTATTTTTTTAGTAAAAAAGTGATTTTTTCATGATTCTATAGTACATTTTTATAATTGAGATAGAATATTTTGTTAGTTGATTATATTTCTTCATAGCGAACAAAAGATTCGGAAACAGTGCAGAGGTTGGTGCTAATCTGCTTCGTCTAATGACAGACAAGGATACCAATCAATGTTAATCAAGTGCCAACTTCATAACATGTATCTCACTATAGTTCTTATTATTTATGTAACCTCTCAACGTGAAATTGACTTATATTATGTACTCTTCATATCGACAATATTTCTGACAAACTTCTTGAACTGGTTACAAAAACCAGGAACCCAACTCTCTTACAAATGTTTGGCAATGTGTTTAGATCCCACTTGATTCTCAATGCAAATCAATTAGACTTATTTTTTTACAAACTGTTTTCCAGTGAACATTGATTTAATAGAACATCAATATTGATGGGAGATATGAATATTGTGTAATTTGACTGAAGAGAGACTGATTTTTGTATATATGTGAAAAGGTGTTCAATATTTTTAATCAATTCTGATTTGGAATAGCTTCCTAGTTATGTAAGCATAGGGCTTTTTGACAAACTAGATATTTTTTTATTGGAATCCTACAGATAGATATACTAAATAAATAATCACCTCATGTTTATTTGTGGAAAAGCAGTTTATGTGACTATAGCATTATTTAGAACCCTATCAAGGCTGATAGAAGATTTTTGGAGAAATACTGTACACGTAAATTTTGATTTACCAATTATCTGTATTAATTATCTAATTTCTAAGTTAGTTATCAGTTTATCCGCCATTATTTAGTCTACAATAGTCATTCATCTGTTTTCTATCAGTCATTTATTTTCCAAGTTAACTGGTCCTCTCATATCTAGTATACAACAGTCATTACTTTAGGCTTTGTAATAATTTTTCACATCCAATAAACAAGTTTTGTTCGCCTTCAAATGTTTCAATTTCCCCCTCTATTCATAAGATAATGCTATCATATATATATATAAAAGCGAAATGGCACTCACTCACTGACTGACTCACTCACTCACTCGCAGAACTAAAAATCTACCGGGCCAAAAACGTTCAAATTTGGTAGGTATATTCAGTTGGCCCTTTAGAGGCGCACTAAGAAATCTTTTGGCAATATTTTAACTCTAAGGGTTGTTTTTAAGGGTTTAAAGTTTGTCTTTTATCATGTTTCTTCTCCCAATCTCTTAATTATAATTGAAATTTCCATATCATATGTTACTATAGAACTATAATCTAGATAGAGTACCTCTTCGAAACAGTTGTTAACTGGCAACTAAATTAATAATTTTGTCAGGTTGGCATTAAGTTGAGTTGACTTTGTTAGGTTTGCACCAAGTTGAAGATTTAAATGCATTTATCGCGGAAAAATTGACTGGGCACTGCTACTTCAATCCTGGGAATATTATATTACTAGCCGTCAGGCTCGCTTCGCTCGCCATATCCGTTTAGTCTGGACCCCCGACTGGATTGTCCTAACATATGATAAAAATGCTCAAATGAAAAATGGAGGCGAGCCTGCTGATCTCATTCTCGGACGATCCAGTCGGGGGTCCAGGGGGCGGAGCCCCCTGGCTAGACGGATATGGCGAGCGAAGCGAGCCTGACGGCTAGTCATAGACTAAGGGCCAAACCCTTGAAATGCAAATCTCCCAGATTTGGTTGATATTCGGGCTATGGATAGAGGTTGACCTAACAAGTGTTAACCCCAAAACAGGTTGAGTTATTCACTGAAACATAAACTACTACCTCCACTCTCAGATCAGAAAAATCAAGAATAGGAGTGAATTTGGCCAATGTGATGACATATCATTGTCATATCTTGCTCTTCAAGTACTTTTTTGGTAGAGAGTTAGTGGGGAGGATATTTTTAATATTTTTTCCGAAGAATGGACATTGATATGTCCAAAGCTCCGCCAATTTATGTAGATGCATAACAATATGATTATTATCTATAGTTATTATATTACAAATTGCTTTTTCATATCATATACAGTTCAATAATCATTTTCTTAGTCTATATTATGCAAATTCATCTATAATGTTGCTGTATTGTAAGCTATTGTATATAAGTGTATAAGCCAGTATATATTGTAATCTACATAAATAAAGTACTCAATCAATCAAGTACTATCATTCCTGAGAGTTTGAGCGATTTTAATTTTTGAACATTTTTGCAGAAATCCATTATGTTTTATTCATAGATTCCATTAAAAATGCAAATGCAATTTCATGTTTGCAGCTTCATAACTAATCCTGTTTAGTAGCTGGGGGTGCCAAATTTGGCTCCTACATTTCTCAAGTCAAGCTTTATCTATGGTGCACATTTCAGCCAAATCTGAGATACTTTTTGATTCAGTGTGTTTCACGATGGTTAGGCCTAGTCCCATGGTTTTTATCAATTTATTGTGGAAAATGAAAATCGCTCAAACTTCGTGATCTTATGGTCTTTGATGCGAGAAACACGAATCTGGAATCAGATTTGCAAAATTCCTTACCGTTTAGGAGATATCACCATTTGAAAATTCTATGTTTGCAGCATCATAACTCACCCTGTATAGTAGCTGGGAGTGCCAAATTTGGCTCCGACATTTCTGAAGTCAACCTCTGTCTATGATGCAAATTTCAGCCAAATCTGAGATACTTTTTGTTTTAGTGTGTTTCACGATGGTTAGTCCATGCTTATTATCAATTTTTTGTGAAGAATTAAAATCGCTCAAACTTTGTGATCTTATCTATGGTCTTAGATGCGAGAAACACGGATCTGGAATCCGATTTGCAAAATTCCTTACCGTTCAGGAGATAACAATTATACAGTTAGTTATGAAGCTGCAAACATAACATTTTCAAATGGTTATATCTCCTGAACGGTAAGGAATTTGCAAATCGGATTCCAGATTCGTGTTTCTCGCATCAAAGACCATAAGATCACAAAGTTTGAGCGATTTTAATTCTTCACAAAAATTGATAATAAGCATGGACTAACCATATATTATAATATTTTTTGTACTAATTACCCGAGCTTACGCACAGGCCTATGTTGCCTATGTAAACTCTTACATCCATCTGTAGGCTACAGGGAAATATATATATGTGTAATAATTATTATTAATAAAGTTTGTAGTAAATTAATTAGTGTAATTGAATTCTGTAGAAATTAGCAAATTATTTTTGTGAAAAATCTGTAGTTTTTGATTCACATTGATTATGATGAAATGTATTTATAAGTGATTACAATTTACCGTATGTTATGTAAATTTGTATCAGATGGATGAATAAACTTGATTTGACTTGAAAAAAAAAAATTCTGGGAGGGCCAAATTTGGCTCCTACATTTCTCAAGTCAAGCTTTATCTATGGTGCACATTTCAGCCAAATCTGAGATACTTTTTGATTCAGTGTGTTTCACGATGGTTAGGCCTAGTCCCATGGTTTTTATCAATTTATTGTGGAAAATGAAAATCGCTCAAACTTCGTGATCTTATGGTCTTTGATGCGAGAAACACGAATCTGGAATCAGATTTGCAAAATTCCTTACCGTTCAGGAGATATCACCATTTGAAAATTCTATGTTTGCAGCTTCATAACTCACCCTGTATAGTAGCTGGGAGTGCCAAATTTGGCTCCGACATTTCTGAAGTCAACCTCTGTCTATGATGCAAATTTCAGCCAAATCTGAGGCACCTTTTTGTTTCAGTGTGTTTCACGATGGTTAGTCCATGCTTATTATCAATTTTTGTGAAGAATTAAAATCGCTCAAACTTTGTGATCTTATCTATGGTCTTTGATGCGAGAAACACGGATCTGGAATCAGATTTGCAAAATTCCTTACCGTTCAGGAGATATCACCATTTGAAAATTTTATGTTTGCAGCTTCATAACTAAACCTGTATAGAAGCTGGGAGTGCCAAATTTGGCTCCGACATTTCTGAAGTCAACCTCTGTCTATGATGCAAATTTCAGCCAAATCTGAGATACTTTTTGTTTTAGTGTGTTTCACGATGGTTAGTCCATGCTTATTATCAATTTTTTGTGAAGAATTAAAATCGCTCAAACTTTGTGATCTTATCTATGGTCTTTGATGCGAGAAACACGGATCTGGAATCAGATTTGCAAAATTCCTTACCGTTCAGGAGATAACAATTATACAGTTAGTTATGAAGCTGCAAACATAACATTTTCAAATGGTTATATCTCCTGAACGGTAAGGAATTTGCAAATCGGATTCCAGATTCGTGTTTCTCGCATCAAAGACCATAAGATCACAAAGTTTGAGCGATTTTAATTCTTCACAAAAAATTGATAATAAGCATGGACTAACCATATATTATAATATTTTTGTACTAATTACCCGAGCTTACGCACAGGCCTATGTTGCCTATGTAAGCTCTTACATCCATCTGTAGGCTACAGGGAAATATATATATGTGTAATAATTATTATTAATAAAGTTTGTAGTAAATTAATTAGTGTAATTGAATTCTGTAGAAATTAGCAAATTATTTTTGTGAAAAATCTGTAGTTTTTGATTCACATTGATTATGATGAAATGTATTTATAAGTGATTACAATTTACCGTATGTTATGTAAATTTGTATCAGATGGATGAATAAACTTGATTTGACTTGAAAAAAAAAAATTCTGGGAGGGCCAAATTTGGCTCCTACATTTCTCAGGTCAAGCTTCATCTATGGTGCACATTTTAGCCAAATCTGAGATACTTTTTGATTCAGTGTGTTTCACGATGGTTAGGCCTAGTCCAATGGTTTTCATCAATTTATTGTGGAAAATGAAAATCGCTCAAACTTCGTGATCGTATGGCCTTTGATGCGAGAAACACGAATCTGGAATCAGATTTGCAAAATTCCTTACCGTTCAGGAGATATTACCATTTGAAAATTCTATGTTTGCAGCATCATAACTCACCCTGTATAGTAGCTGGGAGTGCCAAATTTGGCTCCGACATTTCTGAAGTCAACCTCTGTCTATGATGCAAATTTCAGCCAAATCTGAAACAACCTTTTTGTTTCAGTGTGTTTCACGATGGTTAGTCCATGCTTATTATCAATTTTTTGTGAAGAATTAAAATCGCTCAAACTTCATGATCTTATGGTCTTTGATGCGAGAAACACGGATGTAGAATCAGATTTGCAAAATTCCTTACCGTTCAGGAGATATCACCATTAGAAAATTTTATGTTTGCAGCTTCATAACTAAACCTGTATAGAAGCTGGGAGTGCCAAATTTGGCTTTGACATTTCTCAGGTCAAGCTCTATCTATGGTGCAAATTTCAGCCAAATCTGAGATACTTTTTGTTTTAGTGTGTTTCACGATGGTTATTCCATAGTTTTTATAATTTTTTTTCGTGAAAAATAAAAATCGCTCTTTGCATACTTATGCTCCTTGATGCGAGGAACACGGATCTGCAATCGGATTTGAAAAATTCGTTACCGTTCAAGAGATATGGATTATTCATAGATTTCATGAAAAATGTTAATTCCCAGATTTGGTTGTTGTTGACCTAACAAGTGTCGTGCTTTAATATGAGACGTTAGCTACAATACAGGGTGAGTTATTCAATGAAACATAAAATCTTACCTCCAATCTCAGATTTGGTTGATATATTTGGGCTATATGGAATATCATTATGCTATCTTTTCTCTATAGCTTTACGTTATCAAGTAGTTTTCTCAATCTCTACTCGAATAAATTTCTTCCACTTCTCTCCAATGGATACCGTAAATAATGTTGGAAGATAAAGGTAGGCGCACAGAGATCGTCATCGGACGATTAGATTTGATGCATTGTTTTCAATTGGAGTGCGCATATCTATCCGCATCGTATAGGTATGTGCACTCCAATTGAAAACAATGCATCAAATCTGATCGTCCGATGCGTGCCGTCCGTCCGATGACGATCTGTGTGCGCCTACCTTGAGAAATAAATTTTGAAAAATGTCCTCTAAAATTAGCTTTATTACAACAACAATAAAATTAAGTCAATACAAACAGTATAGATGAGAGCTTTAAGCACATTATTTAATGACTAAAATATCATGTCATCACAATATGTATATTCATTTATTTTTTATAATATAATTTTAATAAAACCAGTAATAATATTGAGAATATACCTCAATACTATTGAGCTGTATACATATTCGAGTCATTCCCCCACCAAATTGCTCATATCACAATAAATAGTTATATTGCATGTTGAAACGTTTAAGGTTTGTATACACTTAGGGTGGTCAGAGCGACCTTAGGAGGATATATCCCTAAATATCCATTTATGATATATCGGTATCCTCTTAAGAGGTCAGCGGTCAGAGCGGTCTTGGTAGGATATATCCCTAAATATCCATTTATGATATATCGGTATCCTCTTAAGAGGTCAGCGGTCAGAGCGGTCTTAGGAGGATGTTAATCCATATATCTCAACATATGACCGCGGTCTCTTGGACCGCTAGAACTCGGAACGCCAGACCACCCTCTGTAAGCACACACCCTCAGGGTGGAAACATGTTGGAGCTTCAAGATTGAAGCAAAAAGCCTGTCAAATTCTAATCATAATTAAATTCCACGAAAACGAATCTAAGATGGTTTTTCTGAGATTGAGGCCCAGCTGCACAAAAGCCTGTCAAATTTTAATCATGATTAAATTTCACGAGAGCGAATCAGAGATGGTTTTTCTGAGAAGGCTTCTCGAAATAGCTCTTGTGGCATTTAATCGGGATCAAAATTTAACAGACTTTTGGGCAACCGGGTGGTGTAAATGTTTAACATTTACACATTTAATGGTGGAGAAATATGTAAGCCACTATTTAAATACATGCATCACATTCAAAACTCTCAGGCCCGGTTGCACAAAAGCCGGTTGAATTTTAACCATGATTAATTCCACGAGAACCAATCAGAGAAGGCGTTTTTAAAAAGACGGGTTCTCTGATTGGTTCTCGTGGAATTAATCACGGTTAAAAATTAACCGGCTTTTGTGCAACCGGCACTCAATCTTGAAGCACCTTCGCTGTTCCACTATGTTTCCAACCGCAAACTATAAACTACCGTAAATAAATAGAACTCTAATACTGGATAACATACGAGATTTTAAAATCTAAAATAAGTGTCTTTATGGAACTAAGTCTTACTTCACATCAATTATTATGCCTCAGTTTTACGCTTCTCGTCTTTCTCAATATACCTATTCAGCATTTTGTCACCTTCCGGGTCCACTTCGGAAAGCTTTCGGAACTGTTCGTCTCCAACAAAACAAATTTCATGGCCATCCTGCAAAATAATCATCAAGTAAATTAGTATTTATTTAATTATCCATTTGTACAACATCACTTATCATTAAAATGATACTGTAAGGGGAAAAACAGACGGTTCGTTAATATTCTTATACCAATACTCACAATGAAATCAATATTACTAGTCGTTCTGTGAGCATTAAACCTCGCACAGTTATAAACCACAGCCTCCTCTATCCATACTATCCATCATAGTAAATTCTGTCCTGTCCTGTCATGTCGGCGAGATATCGGTGTGAAAACGACTAATGGCTGTTGGGGTTGGTGTATCAAAAATGCTAACATCAAAAGCTAATCTCCTTCAAGACATACTGGCAACAGGTCAGCCCGAGTTGAAAGCAGAGAAAGGTCAAGAGAAAATACTATGTTACTTTCAGTTATTAATTGCATCCATCATTGCTTGCAACTAATAGTCCACACAAAATCTGATTTTTTACCAAGTTACATTGAGATATTAATTGCATGCAATGGCGCATGCAATTAATAATCCACTCGACAGCTGATGATGAATAATTCTATAGTCTGACTTTCACGGTAATATTGGAGTTTGAGGAGACTCCTTTTCCTTTTGTATTATCCTTATAATACAACATTTCAAAAAACCTTAAATATACGTCGACGCGCCTTATTTCAAAGTACTTGTATACCAAATTTTATTCAAATCGGACAGTAACTGCGGTACAAACAGACAAATCCGGTTAAGTCGGAAGTAAGACCTCAGCTTCGCTACGGCCAATTAATTGGTAATCAATTATTAATGAATAATCTAAAAGTTTAGTTGAACTGAGTTGAAACAAAAGGTAATAAACCTCATCTTGTATGTAAAAAGAATGGGCATATCCCATCCCAAAACATCAGACGGTGTCAAGGGAATTTATTTGTAATGCATGATTACAATTGAATTGTTCCAAGTCAATATCTAGTAAATAAGGTAAAAAATTATTGTTCCTACTTGGGCCACCAGAGAGACACCAAGAGTCCAAGCCTGTGGCGAATCATTAGTTCTTATTGCACTGAGAGATACGGTCACCAAATATTGATTCAATAGTCCGTGCAAACCTCAGTTAACAGCTACGAGTTTCAAGGCCAATATTATTTCTTACGAGAATTGGAGCACACTGTTGCCATGCTCATTCTATCTGAATGACCTACGCTCTCTTTTGCGCTATTTCTCTCACACAATTGGTTCACAGACTGTCTGGATTCCGTGAAATGTTGCATCACTGTACTCCATAAGAGCAATGCTGCAAACTAAGGTTTGCTCAGACTATAAATTCTGGTTGAATTCTATAGTAAGATCCACGTTTTAATGGCAGTGGAGAAAGATAGGAAAACAACGTTGCCGATCCTCCGTCTTGTCAATGCCTTCTGTAGACGGTAGCTGATACAGGTTTATTGATGTAATATTAACTCTTCATTCTCGTTTAAAATAATCAATTATATTTTTCAATAATTTATTTATTTATTTATATAAGGATACAATAACAAATCATATAAATATGATTGGGAAGGAACAGCAGGCTTGGCCCAAAACTATTCCATTCCCAAATTTTGATTACATGTCCAAAAAATAGGTTATGTTTCTTCTGTAAGAAGTTCAAGCTCAACTTTCGTCCAAAAATAAATATGAGATGCAAATTTTTAAAACACCAAACTATAGTTAAATATTACACTTAATTATCACTGCACATTGTATTAATTAAGTTATTTTATGAATTTTGAAGCCAAAAATACACACACATTCCCACTAAGAACAGCTGACAAATAATAAATTAATTTAAAAACCTTTTCATAATGAATTTTCATAATTAAGATGAAATATTTTGTTAATTATTAATTCTACATTGTTAGAAAGACGATCTGGCAATAGAGGAAAGCTAGAGATAGCGCTATCCACTTTGTTGAATGATAGACAAGGATAGCAATACCATTGCTAATTTAACACTGCCATTATAACGTGGACCTGGCTGTAATAATATGGACCTAGCAGTAAATTGTAAATGATAAATAAATAAACTTTATAAGACTAACAGCTGATAAGGCTGGATTCACAAGGAATCCACAGGATTTCTTTAAAAGTATCCTTCGAGTGAGTATTATTAATAAGGGTTTATTGCTACTTACAGGATCAGCAAGTATTATGACAGTTACAGAAGCCTTTCCAGGTGTATCAAGAGTGATAAGAGGAGTCAGTATTTTCTGGTCAGCCTTCTTGATTGCTTCATCGATTGCCTTCAATTCTTCTTCTGGGACAGAGAAAGCGATTCTGCCGTAAGATGTTTCCCTCTCAACCGGGCCACCTGCAACAAAAATTAACAATTTTTTCTCACGAATTTTTCCAATTTTTTCACTCAGATCCACGTTATTTAGTCAGTGCAATTGATATGAACGCATTGTTCAAAATAATTAAGGACTGAAAATTTTGTGAAGTAAACAAGTCTGATTTCTTCTCCCAATCATATTTTAATTATGATTTGTGATTGTGAATAAAATAAATAAACAACTACAAGACTTAACCTATTTTGGACTATGTGTAACCCTATCTAAATTTTGGAGAGGAATAGCACAAGGTTACCTTATTTTTTCTCTCCCTATCATCTTTATGATGTACTTATTGTATGAATCAATAAAAAATCAATCAATGTAATCTATATAAATAAAAATCAAGCCTCAAATTTTGACATTCAATAACTTTTTTATGTGTGCACCGAATTTGATGATTTTTTTAGTTGTGTTCGTTATGTTCAGGACCAGGCTTATGGCCTATCAAATTTATAATCCGACTTCAGGACTCTTTCCTACGATCCTTCAAAGTTTACATGTAATCCTTAAGGGAGAAGATTTGTGAGCTGGCCACACACAGAACTAAAAATCAGCTGTTATAATCATTGCGTCATCCAACAGCCGTCGGTAGATAGTAGACAAGAGTGTGTGTTACTCTATAACCGCCCATGTATTTTATTCCAAACGCCCCGATTAAAAACAAAATGACTGTTCTGTGTGTAACCATCCAGCAGAGCGGCCTCAGGTTAAAGACTTACATGCGCTAAACACATTGCTTTTTTTCGAATAATTGTGATGTCTTTGTGAGGTGTTTAGAATTAATTGATTTTTAGTAAATGATTTATTTTGCAGTTGAGAAATTGTCTACATGAATAAAATCCATTAACATTGATAATAATTGGAATAATAAGAATAATAGGATCTGCTATTCAAATCCAATTGCAAGAAGAACCTGGATGCAAAATGCCGCATCGCGCCTCCTCAGGTGTGCATCCAGCTAAAGTTTGTCATGAGATGCATTAACTATTTGGCGGTACGAAGTTTGTCGGGCCAGCTAGTATAAGATAAATATAAAAAGCTAATATTGTTGTTGTAACTCAATATCCACTGCCTTCTTGAAGATAGCTGTGTTTCAAGACTTCTATAGTAATTATTATTAAACGAAAATCTCAATTAAATGCTGTAAATCACCCCGAAGCTTCCTGCTACTGCAAATATTGACAACAGAGTAAACAGCTAGATGAAAAATGCATCTGTAGACTTCTATAGAGAGTTGGTTGGCTGTGATTGAAGCAAGACTTACGACAGAGTTGCCAAATTTCTGATATCAATGCATTACAGTGAGGTCCACGTTATAATGGCAGTGTTTGATTAGCAATGGTTTTGCTATCCTTGTCTATCATTCAACAAAGCGGATAGTGCCATCTCTTTCTCGCTTTGTTCTGTTGCAAGATCGTCTTTTAACAATGTAGAATTAATAATTAACAAAATATACCATCTTAATTATGAAAATTTATTATTAGAATATAATTTCTTGCTTAATAAAATGTAATTGATTATTTTAAACTAGAATTAACAGTCTTAACATCAATAAACCTGTATCAGCCACCGTCTATAGAAGGCATTGACAAGGCTGAGGATCAGCAACGTTTGTCTCCTATCTTTCTCCACTGCCATTATAACGTGGACCTTACTATAGTATTAGTAGTAGTTATAGAGAGGTCCACATTATAATGGCAGTGGAGAAAGAAAGGAAAGCAGCGTTGTCGATTAACTCACTTGCCACTGCCTTTTATAGAGGATAACTGATACTGGTAGGCCTATATCTGATGTGATATTAAATGTTCAATCTCGTTTAAAATAATCAATTATATTTTTTCAAGCAAGAAATTATATTTCTTAATGATTTCATAATCAAGATAAAATATTTTGTAAATTCATTATTAATTCTACATTGTTAAAAGACGATCTGGCAACAGAAGAAAGCGAGAAAGAGATAGCACTATCCGCTTTGTTGAATGATAGACAAGGATAGCAATACCATTGCTAATCAAAGACTGCCTGTTTTGTTTTAAATTATCAATAACATTTTATGTGTAGAGAAAGTATATCTTTCAATTGTTATATGATAAGTTTTCATAATTGGGATTGAATTCTGTTAATTATTGTATTTGTCATACGTTTTTCTTTACCTAACAACCTAAACAGACACTATATGAATATTCAACATGTAATTTTCTGAACTAAACTACAACTTGGAAAATTTACTTGAAAAAATTTTGTTCCTCAATAAATATTCACTGTAGACTGTCGGAATCGATTGAATGTTATGAAGAACGAACAATTATAACAGTTTAAAGTAAACCTCAGTATAGACTAATTGACCCAATTTTTGAGATAATAGACTTCCCGTTGTTTTCAAGCCTTATTCACAGATTAATTTTAAATGATTTCAACTGAAAAGCACATCAAAGTCTTTCATTTCAAGTTTAATAATTGTATTAGAATATAATTGTACATAGAAATTGGGGAAAAATACAAAGTACCTTCTTATATAAATAAAAATATAAATCTAAGAAACCTTTTTAAAATTATTTACTCAAAGCATGTTTCGGCTACATGTTAAGAGTAGCCAGCCCTAACGGAAAAAGACTACCTTCTAATATTTTTTTATTTTCACACAACATTTTTCGCACTTCCAAGTTATTCTCCAGTGTGCTGTACATTACTGAGTATAACCATAGAGAAACGATAGCGTAAGTAGATATCCCATGGTATAGGGCGTTTATGTCGCAACTTTTACTGTTATCCCAAGCCGATAGTTCACGTAGTTCTTTCCCATGCAGCTGTGTGACGCTGGTAGTCTCTCAAATTGTGCCGTTCCTACACTCTCATCCCAACAAAACAGTAAAAATTGACAATAATCGACAGTAATTGGCTTGAGATAACAGTAAAAGTTGCGACATAAATTCCCTATACCATGGGATATCTACTTACGCTATTGTTTCTCTATGGTATAACTATGGTGAGGTCCACATTATAATGACAGTATTTGATTAAAATCGATGTTGCTATCCTTGTCTATCATTCGACAAAGCAGATAGCGATATCCTTTTCTAACTTCGGAACGTTGCGTTGGTCTTATTCTATCGCTTTAGTGAGGTCCACGTTACAATGATAGTGGAGAAAGATAGAAGATCAGCGTTGCCGGATGTCTTCTTCGAAAATGATAGCGTTATCTGCTTTGCCGATTGATAGACAAGGATAGCGCAATCAGCTTTGTCGAATTAACCAATGTTAATCAAATATTGTCAAACTAACGTGGTGTACTATAATATCGAGGTTATCCCTTTCACAGGAGGTAACAAATAAATCAAAATCATATAAATATTAAATTGGACAGCTGAAATGTGCTTACCAATGTCTTTGAACTCAAGTTTGGCTTGATTGTCTCCAAAACTGAGTAGGACAGATTTGTCTTGTTGCGACAGAATTTTCATTCCCAGTATGCCGTTCCAGTATTTGATCGTATTGCTCAGATTCGAACTGGCTAGAATCACTTTTCCGCTCTAGTGCGGGAAAAATTTTTCTGCACTCCAGATTTGCAACATGGCAACGCAAAATACTTAGTAGGTTATATGGAGCAGCAGTGCAGCAAAATCAAAATGAAGTTGGTAACAGTGGCTGCTGTGGCTGCTATAGTGAGCAGAGGTGCAACCAAGCACAACGAGCAAATTATTAAGTATATATTATAACCAAGGACAACATTTGTATTCAATTTGACAATAAATTAAGGTTTTTATCAATAATAAAATTTCACAGAAAAACATTTGATGCATTTCAGGCAATTTTACCCATAATTACCCACTTTTCATATTCAATGGTAACTGTAGGAAAAACTTAATGTGAAATACGTGCGCAAAGTTCCTCTGCTGCACTCAAGAAACCATTCCGCCCTCCCAGAAACCAAACTGTCACTTTGCGCACTAGTTGCACAAATAACTATTTTATTTTGACACAACATTTTTCGCACTTCCAAGTTATTTTCCAGTGTGCTGTACATTACTGAATATAACTATGGTAAGTTCCACATTATAATGACAGTATTTGATTAAAATCGATGTTGCTATCCTTGTCTATCATTCGACAAAGCAGATAGCGCTATCCTTTTCTAGCTTCGGAACGTTGCGTTGGTCTTATTCTATCGCTTTAGTGAGGTCCACGTTACAATGATAGTGGAGAAAGATAGAAGATCAGCGTTGCCGGATGTCTTCTTCGAAAATGATAGCGTTATCTGCTTTGCCGATTGATAGACAAGGATAGCGCAATCAGCTTTGTCGAATTAACCAATGTTAATCAAATATTGTCAAACTAACGTGGTGTACTATAATATCGAGGTTATCCCTTTCACAGGAGGTAACAAATAAATCAAAATCATATAAATATTAAATTGGACAGCTGAAATGTGCTTACCAATGTCTTTGAACTCAAGTTTGGCTTGATTGTCTCCAAAACTGAGTAGGACAGATTTGTCTTGTTGCGACAGAATTTTCATTCCCAGTATGCCGTTCCAGTATTTGATCGTATTGCTCAGATTCGAACTGGCTAGAGTCACTTTTTCCACTGGATCTGTAAAAATTATAACACAATTATACTAATATTTTAGTTGTTTATAATATTAGGCCTAGCAAGTCGGTAGTGAAGATACAAATCGCTTTCAGAATAAATAACAAGCCTCGGAACCGGACTGGATTAACGGATAAAAATATTGGAAACGCCAAACAAAAGAATGGATTACGGAATACTTTGAACGACTTGAGAATAGGTACACTGAATATTCTAACATTGGCAGGTAAACTGAAGGAGCTAACGGACATGATGAAAGAGAGAGGACTTTCAGTTTTGGGATTGAGCGAGACATGATGTACAAGATGTATTACGTACCCATCATACGAATCCGAGACATGGACGATGACGGAAAGAGAGTGGAGTCGAATACAGGCAGGAGAAATGAGGTTCCTCAGGGCAATAAAGGGGAAGACACGAAGAGACAGAGTTAGAAATGAGGATATAAGAAGAGAATTGAACATGGGGAGTATAAGGGAAAGTATGAGACTACGCTGGTTTGGGCACTTGAAGAGAATGAGAGAGGATCGGCTGCCAAGGAGAATGGAGGAGATGAGGATTGAAGGGAGGAGACCAAGAGGACGACCGCGACGACGATGGACAGACTCAATGGCCAACGAAGTGGAGAAGAGAGGACACCGATGGCGGCAGGTGGAGGACGAGCGATGGTGGGAGGACCGAAAAAGATGGAGAGGCATTGTAAACACCCAGACCCGGCACTAGCTGGAACGGGACCCGGATATGTATGTATGTATGTATGTATGTATACTAATATTACGTACTAATACTAAAATAGCATGAGGTTACCTTATTTTTTCTCTCCCTATCATTTTGATGATGTACTTATTGTATCAATCAATCAATAAAGAGAAGATAGATTAGAAATGTTGTTTATTATATTATGCTAGGCATCTATATTTTGAAATACAGGTAACCTGTGCTCCGTAAGGTTCTAATTAAAAACTTGACAAACTGAAAACAAAACTTGACAAACTGAAAACAAAACTTGACAAACTGAAAACAAAACTTGACAAACTGAAAACAAAACTTGACAAACTGAAAACAAAACCTGACAAACTGAAAATAAAACTTGACAAACTGAAAACAAAACTTGACAAACTGAAAACAAAACTTGACGTACTGAAATCTTCAAGAATTTAAAATAGGCCTACATAACCATCCTCGGTAAATAAGAATCTATAAGCAAAACTTCAAGTTAATCAGTACAGTAGTTCAGACGTGATGAATTTCCTATCCCCTACATTTATAAGTTGATTCTTTCCTTTAATGACCTACATTACATTCAATAAGTACATCATCAAAATGATTGGAAGAGAAAAAATAAGGTAAGCTTGTGCTAGTCCTCTCCCAAATTCAGATAAGATTACATATAGTCCGATATAGGTTAAGTCTTGTGTTCACTTCACAAAATTTCCAGTCCTTAATTATTTTCACAAAGTAGATTTTTAAATTTAGATGCTTCAAAACCAAACATAGAATAAATATTTCACATTATTATCACTAAAATAGGAAATATTCACACATTAAAGCATCTAAATTTGAAAATCTACTTTTTGAAAATACTTGAGGACTGAAAATTTTGTGAAGTGAACAACTAGAGGACTTGACCTATTTCGGACTATGTGTTATCTAAATTTTGGAGAGGAATAGCACAAGGTTACCTTATTTTTCCTCTCCCTATCATTTTGATGATGTACTTATTGTATGAATCAATAAAGAATAAAATGAATTAAAGAAGTAATTACAGATATTTAGATAACTTACCAGTATCACTGGGCTGAGATTCATCAACCACAAAGAATTTGTAGCCGCCGGGCGCTACCAAAACATTAACGCCATTGTTGCCGCTTTCAACTTTCCAATCGGTAGCCTTGGCTCTCTGCAAAGCCTCTTTCGATCTGATTGTGATGCCTTGAAAATCGTTGCCCAGAACGTAAGAGTTGACATTATAGTTGTAGGTGAGTTCTAGCACAAAGTGACTGTCTTCCGGACCGTAGCCAATCATTGTTTTACTCCATCTATTGTCGTATGGTCTGAAATAAAAAAAAAATAGTATCACTTATTACTTTTTGTGTAGTTGAGATTGTGGTAATTATTCATGTTGAATAAAACAGAGATTGACAATGGTGTAACAACCGAAACCGGTATTTCTAACTATCAATAAAAGCTATGGTTTTTGACAATTTCTTAGTCTTTTTATTTAACCTTCCGGTAGTCGCGCCCTTCTCAATCACACGAGAAGTCGCGTGTTGTATTTCGTACAACATCCAATTTTCCAAGTGTTATGTACTCTGTTTACTGTCAAAACATATTAATTAATATTTTTAAATTATTGTATAATTACTTTCTCCATCTTCTTGTATTATTTTACGCCTATGAACATTTGGATGATTACCATTTCATAGCCCAGTAAGGTACATCAAGCAAAGCCATCAATTCTGTGTTATTGGTTCGTTTACAGTCCCCATATACAGTCTTTCCCTATCTTATGTAGAGTGCGACTTATGCACTGTCGCGACTAAATTGCACCTAGAGACTGAACCATTGCTCGGTTGATACTGCAACTCAGTGGAGTGATGGGGAGAAAGTTTTGGAATGCATAGGTGACTCATTCACTGACACTACCCCATTCAATAGTTTTGTGCAGCAAAAAAATGACACTGTTGTACTTTTTACAACAGCGCGACTGCCGGAATGTTAACGTGACTAATCACGTTTGGTTTGCGAAGTGAGGTACAATGTATATACTGTACTTTTACACATAAACATTTGTAAATTCTAGTTCCGGTTGCACAAATGCCGGATATATTTTAATCGTGATTGGTTCACGTGAAATTAATCACGGTTAAAATTTAACCGGCTTTTGTGCAACCGGGCCATAGTTAGTTGAAGCCAAGTTAGATTGAAGTGTTGGAGACTGTGTTTTTGGACATTCAAGAGGGAATTCCAGTGAATAAACTAATAATATTTTTCTAGATTATCAAATAAATTAGGCTACTATAAAACATAAATATTGACAATACATACCCATTGCAAGCAGCTGCGCAACCTTCTTTAAATTCTTCATGACGCAACGTCTAGAAAAACAAATAAAAACATTTTATTGAAAAATATTGTTGATAAAAGTACTATTTTCTTATGAGATAATATATTAATTACCCTAGTGGCGGTGAAGGTAATGTCTAAGATTCAAGTAGTAATTCCAAATTATCAATAGACGATTCTGAAAGATGAGTACCGTCATCACAAAGGATAGTTTTGGAAAGGCTGGGGTTTATTGGCTCAAAACAAATAAAGTGTCATCACAATAAAAATATTTATGATACGGTGTAAACTAACTATAGCTTAATATCTACCAAATTTATAGTGATATTTCACTTTAATGAGATTCTATTAAGGTATTTCATCACTTTGATATTTTTCAAATCTCTTTCTTTATGATTTATATGAGTGCCTTATTACAGGATAATAAAAATATGTACTTGATAGTCCCAATACATTGACTCTCACAATCATAAAACACTCTAGATATAGACACTCAGCTCTTGAAATATTTTTTGAACCAGACTTTTCAAGCGACTTATGTCTTTACGCCAAACAGTTGAGTTAAAATTCTTGAATTAAAACTATACGAAAAGAAAAATTAACAGGAGACTAACTGTTAAAGCTGGGGGGACACCTGTCATACAGCGTTCCGATCCCACTCCGATCATACAGGCGGACGACTGTATGATACGAAATAAACACACTTGAATGCGGCAAACCTTACCTACCCTGTTGTACCTATCACACCCCACAGAAAAATCGAACGTGAGTCGAAAAGCTGCATGATAAGTTTGTCATTGACACTTTACAGTGCATGATGATATCAATAACTTTATAAAGTGTTTATAACTTTAAAAAGAATATACGGTAGGCTTTTAGAAGAGCCTAACAGATGAGTTGATGAACAGGAGAATAACTATATTAAACTTCAATTTTAGGTGACTAATTTCGTGATTACAATTTTTATGAAAAGCGATGTGTTATTTATTCAAATTCAATAGAATAAATTTAACTTACGAGTCAATAGAATTCAAAAAATTATTTAGTCTATTTAAAACTAAGTTCTAACCTCCTAATTATAAAAAATAGCCAACTTAGCCTACAATTTTCATCCTAAGCTAGTAAAAATGTTGCTTCTCTAGATTACCTACCTTCATTCCAAGAATCTCACGGTAAAATTTTGCCGACAAAGTTCTGTCTCCAATTTTGAAAACAAAGTGCAGAGCCCTTGCATTTTTAATAACCATCTTGTCAAAATGATTTTGTAAAACGTCTAATGGAATGGAAGTAAGCTTATGCTATTTTTTTAGTATACAGGAAAGATAAAGAGCTTGCCTTGCTGGTAAATGAATCACTGTTACTTTACTTGCTAATAATTGGTTCCAGTAAATTTCCTTGTCAGTAAACGTCAACAAACAATCACTAATTCCACTCCCACCACTTAAAATTACGTAACTATTCAACCAGTCTCATAAAGGCAGATACGTGACTAAACTATAACACAGTAATTAAATAGTTAACAAATTTAACAAGTTCTATGTTTTTTCAAAATTACATTAAAAATTATTATAAGACAAGACAATCCCCAAAGCCAAAAAAGAGGTTATGTAGCGGTCTCTCGTAAAAGAGGATCAAAACACAACATAACCTAAAATAAAATGCTTGAAGATGTTACAAAGGTAGAAGGGTAAAATTATGCTGGTATTATTCCAAATTCATTAATAGTTTTGTGAAACACAGAAAACTTTTAACTCCAACAAAAACGTCTACTGAGAATGTTCATTACTATTCATTATTGGTCGTTGATCTCCATTTTTCTCATTCTTTCTCTCTCACACACATACAAGTAATAATTATATACTATTGAACTTTAAAGTCGATATATATCTGTATTGTATAGCCTTGAGCTATAGGTATAACGTATGTGTAAATCCGTATGTTCTATATATTTGAGGCACAAAAACGACAACCGCGGAAATGTTGAAATGAAAATCAAGTACCAGGCTCGCAGAAACGAGTAGGAGGTAATAATTATTTTTGAGTATCGAGTAACCTACTCGACGGAAAAGTAGAAAACATACAATTTGTATTGGAACGATGGGATTAATACAAACACCCCTGATAAGTTCAAACAACACTAACCATCAGTTTTGGAATAGTTTATTGAAAAAAATATATTATTCTCCAATGAATTTGAATTTTTAATGATGAAATAATTATGTTTCATGAATAAACCGGAGCAATACCAGTAATTTGCTATATTTTAACAATTGAGTGGTCCTGATCGAAAGTTTCATGCAAAAATGAATTTTAAACAAAAATTGAAATTTTGTATGTATTTTGAATATATTATTTTGTTGTTTTATGTAATTATCTTAAAAAATGAGAATAAAAATACTTTGAATAGATAATAAAGGCATAGCCTAGATTCCATTTTTTAATGGCGGCAGTTTTTGAAAATGTGTACTATATTAAATATCACTAATAGCTGCTGCAACAACCATAGAAGAATGCATTAAAAAGTAAAATTATAAATAATTAAAGAGAATCCAATTCTCTATAAGCTTATAATTACACACATTTACTCCAATAATCTTCAGAAAGTTATAAGGCCAAAAAACCCGGAACAAAAGTGATTTTTCAAAAAATGTCACACCTTTAGGAGAAAATATAAAATACCTACCTATATGATAAAATTGTATTCAATAAATATTGTAGGAAATTTTAAAAGCTTTATTTTTGTATAGAATAGTCACCGTAAGTCCCATAGTTGAGATATATGCAAAAACTCATTTCGAGCATTCCTTGCCTGGACTAGATCCAACCAGATTATCTCATGTACTGTATTTTTCATCAATGAAGCTTGTGTAAAATTACTACCGTAGTATAGAATAAATAATAGAATAGCAGATAAAGTTTATACTTTACTACCTTGATGCTCTTATTTTCAGATATTGAAAACTCATATGTATTAATTTATTGTCATTCTTTGTTTAGATTTCTCTATAACCTCTGTATATTCTGCTAACGACGTGGTTAAGTAGACATTACTGTCCAAACTTCTCCGTCAACAAATAAAGAAGTCATTCTATTCTTATAAGAAGATATTTCAAGCAACGCAATCGTCTTTCAGTGTAAAGGCAAACACACACTGTAACGTATGCAGAAAGACTGATGAAAAAAGTCGCTCTCCAGGTTATAGAATGTTGCAACGCACACACTTATACACTTAATACACAGACGCCGTATGTCTGCAAGCAGACGTTTGATTCTTCTTTCGTGTCTGTGTGTGTTCGTTTCAAGTACCACAATAACTTGGACAAACTCCAATGTTATCGAAGCACCATAATACAATGTTGTACCCTAGAGAGAATGGCAATTTTGCCAACTAGGTTCATTCAATTTGTCAGCTCCAGTTAAAAGTTGAAGCATCATGCAATGCAAGACTAAGCTGATTATATACCCACGTTTTCAGTGTTGTCAAATCGTTGGAAATGACATAAACTGTACTTCATACTTCTCATAGTACTTGTACTTCTTATAGTCATGGCCAGATATCAGGATTGACTGTGTCAGAAAGTGGACCTGACTTGGTCCTTGTCGAAGGGTTTAAATATAAACTATGTCAATAATATCATAGATGAACAATAGCGTAAGTAGATATCCCATGGTATAGGGCGTTTATGTCGCAACTTTTACTGTTATCTCAAGCCGATCACTGTCGATTTTTACTGGTTTGAGCGGGTAAGAGTGTATGAACGGCACAATATGAGAGACTACCAGTATCATAAAGCTTCACGGGAAAGAACTACGTGGACTATCGGCTTGAGATAACAGTAAAAGTTGCGACATAAACGCCCTATACCTTGGGATATCTACTTATGCTATTGTTTCTCGATGATAATGTGCACTTATTTACGTTTGTAAACTTAGTCAAACATATAAAACATTTTAAAATAGTAATCTTTCAACTCTATCAAATTTAGTATTTAGTAATTAGGAATAAAATTTAGTTTATAAAAGGGATCACTAAAGTGAAGCCCACTGGGACATTTATCATTCGACGTTCAGATGATGTTTCTCTCAAAGTATTCCTCCACTGAATAGAATGGAGACTCTATTAACCAGTTCTTGATTTTTGTTCTGAAGCTCGTGTCGTCCAAGTTCTTCACACTGTCAGGCAAGGCGTTGTAAATCCTCAGCCCTCAACCTAGCTCCGCAGTGCAGGCTGGTTGCTTGGCTGAATCGGACTAGGCGCTGAGCCTGAGACAGCAAATAATAGCAGCGTTGGTGGGAATGCGAGCGGCCGCAGTAAATCCTCAGCCCTCAGGGCTAGTATTGGAAAACAACCCTTCTTCTAACTCAGTCTGCAGAAAGGGATGTCTATTGTCGCTTTTCCTCTGGTGTTGTAGGAATGTCTGTCTTCTCTTCTTGAGAGCAAGTGGGAATTATCTCTTGCGTGAAACAGGGAGAGCAAGATATATTGATTATATACCGTGAGTATTCTCAGCTTGATGAAGATGGATCGACAGTGGTCCAAGTAGCCCGCCGAATCCAGGATCCTTAGAGCTTTCTTCTGCTGGAACAGAACATCTTTACATCCTGGAGAAAACGAGATTTAAGTTTTCCATCTTTTCAGTCCCCACAACTGAAGTCCATAGTTGATAAAGCTATGAAACATAGCGAAATACACCTCCACCAGATGCTTCCTGGAGATTAATGGCTTCAAACGTCTAAGTTGGTTAGTTTCAGACAACAGTCCAAACTGTGACAACAGTTTATAGATAAAAATAGTAATATAGAAACTGTAGCTAAGACCATACTCAAAACTCATGCCACACAGCACAAATCAAAGATACTGAAGATATATCATACCTATCACATAATGTCTAACGGCCTTATACACCATCTGGTTTAACGCTAATCTACAATCTATATTCTATATAATTATATAAAAGCGAAATGGCACTCACTCACTGACTGACTGACTCACTCACTCACTCGCAGAACTAAAAATCTACCGGACCAAAAACGTTCGAATTTGGTAGGTATGTTCAGTTGGCCCTTTAGAGGCGCACTAAGAAATCTTTTGGCAATATTTTAACTCTAAGGGTGGTTTTTAAGGGTTTAAAGTTCGTCTTTTAGCATGTATATTCTTCTTATTCTCTTAATTATAATTGAAAAATGTCCATACCATATGTTAATATAGAACTATAATCTAGAGAGAGTACCTCTTCGAAACAGTTGTTAACTGGTAACTAAATTAATAATTTTGTCAGGTTGGCACCAAGTTGAAGATTGAAATGCATTTATCGCGGAAAAATTGATTGGGCACTGCTACTTCAATCAGAGCTATTCCTGGGAATATTATATTACTAGCCGTCAGGCTCGCTTCGCTCGCCATATCCGTTTAGCCAGACGTTTAGTCTGGACCCCCGACTGGATCGTCCTAACATATGATCGTCCTACAAATGGAAAATGCAGGCGAGCGAAGCGAGCCTGCTGATCTCATTCTCGGACGATCCAGTCGGGGGTCCAGGGGGCGCCCCCTGGCTAGACGGATATGGCGAGCGAAGCGAGCCTGACGGCTAGTTACATAATATAGGAATGATCACATTTAATGTAACTTATCTCAACCAACATCTGATCTATCTCCGTTTAAACCGAATGGTGCATGTAAAACCTAAGTACTGAAAGTGGAAGTTCTAGAGAAACACGAAAATAATTAATTTCATTTGGAAAAGCAATTGAATAATCATTCTCTTACATCCCATGATTTTAATTACAAAGAATGAACAATTTAGTCATTAATTACTTACTACTAATTTACAATAAGGTCCACGATATTTAAGTTTTCCCTGATTTAAAATCACAACTACACATATCCACTAATTTCACACGCATTCGTAATCTAAATTCTCCTCATTGATGAAAACCATCACAACACAACTGTAAGGTCAATTTTCCTCTTTCACTGAGACAAAACGGACACAAAAATTAAACTATTTAGATCACTAAATTAGTCTAGACCTAGTCTGAACCAAATTGAATACTGTACACTTTTTGAAAAACTGAAGAGATGAATTCAGTAGCTTACATCACATACCACAAAGTGGAGGATTCATTTATGGTGGCTCATTGAAAACTGAGCAATCTTTTCTACTTTGAATCAGACACAGATTGTTTAATGCTTCGAGATTTGATTTGTAGTAGAATACCAGGTGTTTCAAAAAGAATGACCCAATTTTAAACAGTTATATTTATTTTTAAATGGTTCACACAACCCAATTTTACATAAAATTACTCACAGAAGTATCAAGTTTATGATGATGTATTATAAGTGTTCTATGTGCCCTCATTTTGAGGCTCTGACGACATCTAGATGTCAAAATCATCCCAGACTGTTCGCAAGATGTTTTCTGGGACTGTAGCTACTGCATCAGTTATCCTGGGTTTTAGCTCCTCAATATCAAGTGCTGAGGGAGGAACATAAAAACGATCTTTAAGGTTGTTCCTCCCTTAGCACTTGACATTGATGAGCTAAAAACCAGGATAACTGATGCAGTAGCTACAGTCCGAGAAGACAGACATTTTGCGAACAGTCTGGGATGAATTTGGCTACCGTCTAGATGTCGTCCGAGCCTCAAAAGGAGGGCACATAGAACACTTAATCATCATAAACTTGATACTTCTGTGAGTAATTTGATGTAAAATTGGGTTGTGTGAACCATTTAAAAAAATAAATATAATATTACCGTTTAAAATTGGGTCATTCTTTTTGAAACAACAGGTAATCAGATAGCGTATAATGCTTTCGAGATAATACTTCTACAATGATTTGTATACAATCTACATACAAAATATGTAAAAATAATATTTAGATTTTTACTCTTGTCACATATAATAATATCAATAATATTCATTTGAAATACATTCAATCATCGATTAAAAGCGTAATTTTAAAATTATTATTATGAATTCGCCAATATCCTTTTATTCCTGTTGATCCTTTTCCAATCATGTATTTTATGTGTGTATTGTTAAATGTAAAATAAATAAATATTTTGGATCCATCTCGAGGATGATTTACAACATGAAGGCCTCGTCGTAAATGTGTGTGTCTTTTAAGTAGTAAAAGATTTCAGCCGGGTGCACAAAAGCCCGTTAAATTTTAACCGTGATTAGATGCCACCAGAACCAATAATTCATTATAGAAGCCTTCTTTTCAAAAAAGATTTCTCTGATTGGTCCTCGTGACACTTAATCATGGTTAAAATTTAACAGGCTTTTGTGCGACCGGGCATAAATCTTTAACTTAAAAGACACATTCATCTTCGTGATGGTAATCCAAAAATGTTGACTTCATAATAATGCTTCATAATAATTTAGAAAAAATATACTTGATATTTTCTAAATTCATTCCACATAAAAATGCCAACAATGAACATTCCTGGATCAGTTCAATCTATCCTGGTTGCACAACAGTCGGTTAAATTTTAACCGTGATTAATTCCACGAGAACCAATCAGAGAAGCCGTCTTATCAAAAAGGCCTTCTCTGATTGGTTCTCGTGAAATTAATCACGGTTAAAATCTAACCGGCTTTTGTGCAACTGGACCTCAAACTATTAAATAAACGAAAGTGGGACATGTAAACTGGGTTAATTTAGCGTTTCAATTTGGTTCAAATAATTGAATAAACATGGATTCCCAAGACTGACCGCATTCATAGACTTGAAACTTTTCAACTTCTTTCATTGATGGACTCTTTTCAACTTTAAGATACGTTAATACCTGTGCAAGTAGTTACGTTCAAGTCGAGTATTACACTTCAAGATACGTTTATACTTGTGCAAGTAATTACGTTCAAGTCGAGTATTACACTTAACAGATACGTTTATACTTGTGCAAGTAATTACGTTCAAGTCGAGTATTACACTTCAAGATACGTTTATACTTGTGCAAGTAATTACGTTCAAGTCGAGTATTACACTTAACAGATACGTTTATACTTGTGCAAGTAATTACGTTCAAGTCGAGTATTACACTTAACAGATACGAAAATTTCGTATTAGGAGTCCGGTCTCACAAGATGTCAAATTATCATCATATTAACATTGATAACTGAATAATGATAATAATAAACGGTAGGACATATCTTACTTGTTAAATATTAAGGAATCGGAACACATGGAATTTATATTCTCTCTGAGCGGTTTACTTTCAATAAAGAGAAAATATAGCATAAGAAGATATCGCATTGTATAGGTCGTTTTTGTTCCAAATTTGAAGCTGATTCTTGTTAACAGAATACTGTCCATTACAGTCTATTATAACTGTTTTGTTGGGGTGAGAGTATGAGAAAGGTAGCTACAGTATGAGAGACTACCAGCGTCACATAGCTTCATTTCTAGGACGATCGGCTTGAGTTAACATAGAATAAGAATAAGACTAATTTATTTGCCATTAAACAATCAAATTGCAATAGGCTTCGTCACAATCATAATCAACATTGATAGGTACAGTGATACAATATCCATTAAGATAATAATAACATAAACACCCTATACCATGGGATATTTTCTTGCGCTATAATTTCTCTATGGTTAAACGCATTTAATATAATGGGGAAAATATACTATAAAAAGATATTCCATTGTATAGGTCGTTTTTATTCCAAATTTCAAGCCGATTTTTGCTAAAAGAATACTGTCCGTGTACAAAGAAATGACAGTGTAGAAATATAAATAGTTAATGCAGAGAATCGGCATCGCTATTCTTCTATCTTTATTCACTGCCATTATAACGTGGACCACACTATATTCTATTTTATGAGAGACTAGCAGCGTCACATAGCTTCACTACTAGGACTGAGTAGGCTTGAGTTAACATTGAAAATTGGAGCATAAACACCCTATACCATGAGATATCTTCTTGTGCCATCTATGCCTTCTCTATGCTTCCACTGACTGACACTATGGGGATCCTTAAGTCCACGCTAGAAACCTGAGTAGAAAAATCTAATCGCTTTCAATCAGTCTATAGTATTCATCGTTGTCGATTTCTATACGGAGCGGCGATTTGGGCCGGAAAGGACTCCGTCTGTCGCGCGACCGATGATTTCTGTCGCGCGACTCTCTGTCGCCGCGTTTGTGATCTATGTCGCGCGAGTGTCGCTCTTTGTCGCGCGACTGTCGCTCTCTGTCGTGCGACGATCGCTTCTTAATCTTGGCGCGCAGGTCTTTTGCGTTAGGTTGCGCGCAAACCTCATCGCTGTCGTAATCAGGCGACGTCCGACTGGTACGCTCTTTGGATCGGTCGCCGCGTCTCTGCGTCGTCTCCTGCTTGTCAGATAAAGTCAAATTATTATTTATCACATCAATAGCAGAAATTACAAAATTCAATTCAATTTTATTTCACCAAAACACAGAAAACAGTACAAAGATGTGACAATAAAAAAAACAATAATTATTATTCTAGATATCTATATCAACTATCTGTAAAATACGGCTGGAGGTGAAGAACTACTGGCTTAAAATATGGAGGCTTACAGCTTTATGCCAAAACAAGCATCATTGAATATCGATTGGTTACACATACAGAACTATAGTAGTTCTGTGAACAGTAGACCTCACGCAGTTTTCTCATCCACAAGTATCTGGTGTCACCTGTTCACCGGCTTCTCCAGACATCTGTGTAATCCACTGGTCAGCTGATTGATTATGAATAATTCTATAGTCTGATTAATCCTATCTTCAGAGTAGATGATATAATATGGTGATATCGGAATATGGAAGAAATTCTTTTCCTTTCATATTATCATTAAAATGCAAAATTTCAAAAAAACCTTGTTATACGTCATAGATGCGCAGTTAAAAAAGGAATATTCCTGCCAAATCTCATAGAATTCTATCAACGCGTCTGGCCGTAAATGCGTTACATACAGACAGACGAAAGAAAATCAGAGTTAAAACATAGACCTCACTGCGCTCGGTCAAAAATTACTTTATTAACTTGAATTTGAATTTATTTGACTCATTGGATGTACAACAATAAAATTGTATGGCAGTCGTCATATTATAAAAACAAAAAATCGCAACAAAAAGTGATTCATATCATAAAAACACCTATCAGCCACTTCATTGTTCAATTCCTTAAAATAACAATATGAGAATTTAGTTGCTTTCAATTTTGCTTTTTGTTGATTAATTATTTAAGGACACGTTAGTAAAACGTAGCTGTAACGGCGTGTGGTGGAATCCGATTTTGTCAGTTACTAGTTATTAACTGACGTTTACGCTACGTTTAGTTCCTGGCAAAATCCACTCTAAATCTTACAAAATATAAAATATGTCAAGGGTATTTAGATATAATTATATTACCCTTATATTTTATAAAGGGTACTTAGATTTCTATTTTTATTTATAAAAATATGTAGTTGCCATGATGATCGAGTAAATCATGTTATTTATAGTGAGGTCCACGTTATAATGGCAGTGAAGAAAGATAGAACAGCGTTGACGATTCTCTGCCTTGCCACTGCCTCCTATAGCGGATAGCTGATACCGGTATATCTGATGTAATATTAACTGTTCATTATTGCTTAAAACGATAAGTCATATTTTTCAATGATTCAATAATCAATTTCTATAATTGAAATGAAATGTTATTCTTTATAAATTATATTATAAATGTTAGTCTTTGTACATTGTCAAAGAACTATCTAGCAACGTTGCAGAGGTAGAAAAGAATATCACTATTTGCTATGTCGAATGATGAATCAGAGTAGATTTCAAAGCAACATTTTGGAACTTGACCAAAAATAAAATCATTTACTCCAAAAAACCCGGCAATTTTAGAGCAACAAGGTAGATAGACAAGGATAGCAACACCACTGTTAATCAAAGACTGTCATTATAACGTGGACCTCACTATAGCGATGTCTGCTTTGTCTGCAGATAGACAAGGATAGCAACACCAATGTTAATCAAAGACTGTCATTATAACGTGGACATCATGGACTACTGACCTTATGCTTACGATGTCGCCGATGGTGTCTCTCTTTCGAGCGACTGCGATGCTTTCTGTCGCCTCGCGTCTCCTCTTCGTCACTCACCTGGCCACGCCCTCCTACAATAACATTTAATTATTCTTTATTGATTCATACAATAAGTACATCATCAAAAATGATAGGGAGAGAAAAAATAAGGTAACCTTGTGCTATTCCTCTCCCAAATTTAGATAAGGTTGGAATAGAATAGAATCTTTATTGCAGCCATATCTCAGGTCTTCAGATACAATACAAGAGTCAAATATACAGGGTCTGTATAATAAGTAATCGGAAAGACCTCAGGACATTTTTTATTGACAAAATATGTACAATTTTTCTTTAGGAATCTTCAAAGTAGTCGATAACACGCAGATACCGGATTTTCCAATCCCTGAACGCTCCCTGGAAGTCGGCAACCTCTATGCTGTCTAGAGCCCTCGTCGTAGCACGTTGAACGTTTTCCAGAGTCCTGAACCGCGTCCCCTTAAGTTGTCTCTTGATCTTGGGGAACAAAAAGATGTCCGGTGGTGGCCGTTTACAGTTTGGCCGGGTGGCACAAACTCTTTGTGAACGGCTCCGTCGACTAACCGTCCGGGTTCATCAAGTCCGTCCGGGGAATGCCGATTCGTGGATCCTCTATCACGACAATGCTCCGTCGCACACCTGCCTGCTCGTCACCGAACAGTTGGCCAAACATTCGAGGGTAACGTTGCCAAATCCTCCTTACAGCCCGGATATGGCACCACCGGACTTCTTTTTGTTCCCCAAGATCAAGAGACAACTTAAGGGGACGCGGTTCAGGACTCTGGAAAACGTTCAACGTGCTACGACGAGGGCTCTAGACAGCATAGAGGTTGCCGACTTCCAGGGAGCGTTCAGGGATTGGAAAATCCGGTATCAGCGTGTTATCGACTACTTTGAAGATACCTAAAGGAAAATTGTACATATTTTGCAAATAAAAAATGTCCTGAGGTCAGTCCGGTTACTTATTACACAGACCCTGTATACAAAGTAATACATGATACAAAATACAAATAATAAATTACATCAGTAAGTTACACTATCAGTACCCTATGATAATAATATGTCACCTGATTTTCAACTTATAACCCAATATTGCTAGCTAATGTATAAAAATCTTGTTTAAAGGGTTAGCTGCTAAGAAACGTTTCATATGGTATGGTTAGACATAGGTCAAGTCTTGTAGTTGTTCACTTCACAAACTTTTCAGTTCTTACTTATTTTCACAAAGTAGATTTATAATAAAATGTAAATGAAGAAGCAGGATTCAGTTTTGGCAAAGTTGCAGCAATATTTTACAGTATTTTAACACTTAATGAGTGCGATTTCGTTACATCATTTGGCTTTTAATCTACATAAATTCAATAAATGTTTACAATATGTTTACACCGTAAATTGGATAAGAGAAGAAAGCTTCTCCTACTTTCTGAACTGTCACCTTAATTAAAAAAAATAACACAAGGATTGCCTTAGTATTTTATCCATAGTGAGGTCCACGTTATAATGGCAGTATTTGATAAGCAATGGTATTGCTATCCTTGTCTATCATTCAACAAAGTGGATACCGCTATCTCTTTCTCGCTTTGCTCTGTTGCCAGATCGTCTTTTAACAATGTAGAATTAACAATTAACAAAATATTTCATCGTAATTATGAAACTTCATTATGAAATTATTGAAAAATATAATTATTTTAAACGGGAATAAACATTTAATATTACATTAATAAACGTGTATCAGCTACCATTTATAGAAGGCATTGACAAGACCGAAGATCGGCAACGTTGTTCTCCTATCTTTCTCCACTGCCATTATAACGTGGACCTCACTATAGCAATGTTTCCACATCAATGTCATTTGTTACATAAATAAATAGCCAACCTTACTCAAAACTAAATCGTAGGGTTGTACATGATTTCTATAGGGTTATTTCTCAGTCCTGTTACCCAGTCACTAGAGTAATTTATAAAACGCAAATTCAATTGTGATAAAAATGTATTATTGTTATAATACAAAAGAAATATTCTTATTTATTTAAATAATAGAATGAATATTCCATAATTTTCACAATTATTAATATAGTCTGCAAATCGTCATTGTAGACTCGTAGTGTTGAAAGTTGAAACTAAGGCCGTTTTCCGAGCTCGGGATTCAGCTAAGTTCTACACTTATACAGCTGGAGTCAGAAAATTGGCTTTTCGAAACGTGGCGTAGTCGCAGTCCACGTTTAAATTCAATTTCGAAAAACTAGAAAATTGAACTCAAAATAAAATAAAGAGAAAATAGTGTAAAGTATCAGCTATTTTGAATTATTTAAGAATGTTAAATTTTGTCAAGGAAAAACGTTTCCAATTATAGAAATGACAAAATAAAGATTGTCATAAAAACTGCGACTACGCCCCGTTTCGGAAAGCCAATTTTCTGACTCCAGCTGTTCAAAGTCTAGAACTTAGCTAAATCCCGAGCTCGGAAACCGGTCCTTGGAATATGCTGAAAATATTAAAGAATATGCTGAAAATGTCCACTCATTGAAGTTATACACACGCTTTGACTTTTTGTTGAAAACAATGACCCTTGTAGATTCAAGTTAATGTTAATTTAATATTATTGAGTGATAGTTTGATAAATACCTCGTTTCCTGTCACCACGAGGCGATTCCTCTTCGTCACTGACGTGGCCGCGAGCACCCCTTAGCACTGACTTCACTGGCTTCAGCACAATGTCCTACATAACAATACATAATATTTCATTCAGCACAATATACAGTTCAAAAACGTCTTCATTGTACATCCTCTAGAATTCATATTTAACAAATGCTTTATTAATGGTGTATTCCCCGAAATTTTCAAAATTGCTGTGATTAAACCAATTCCCAAATCTGGTGATCTGTCAAAATCTGAGAACTACCGACCTATTAGTCTTCTTCCTAATATTTCAAAAATAATTGAAAAATACTAAAAATGAGGCTTTTAAACTTTCTAAATAAAAATGAAAAATTTCAATGGTGTATTCCCCGAAATTTTCAAAATTGCTGTGATTAAACCAATTCCCAAATCTGGTGATCTGTCAAAACCTGAGAACTACCGACCTATTAGTCTTCTTCCTAATATTTCAAAAATAATTGAAAAATACTAAAAATGAGGCTTTTAAACTTTCTAAATAAAAATAATTTTATAGAAAACTTTCAGTATGGATTCCAGGCGGGAAAATAAAAAAAAAATGCAATTCTTCACTTAACCGGAATTATAAGCAGTAATTTCAATGATAATAAAAAACAATATCAGTGTTTTTGGATCTTGCAAAAGCATTCGATACCATACCACACATAATATTGAATAAATATTTTTAAATAAATTAGAAAATTGTGGTGTTAGAGGTGCAGCAAAAAACCTTTTTGCTTCATACCTCGCAAACAGGAAGCAGATCCTCACCCTTAACAAAAAAACTGACAGTAGACACACCTCAGAATTTGGACTTCCACAAGGAACTGTACTTTCACCTCTATTATTCTTGATTTATGTTAATGATTTATATAAGCTAAATATACCAAATTACAATATAGTATCATTTGCAGATGATACAGCATTAATTTTCACAGGAGAATCATGGAACGAAGCTTATGATAATAAGATGCAAATAGAGGGCTGTCAATCACGAACTACTGGTTACAAACTCACATTCTCACTTTGAATGTAGACAAAACAAAATTTATTGCATTCTCACCAAATAATAGTGGACAACCTGCCAATAGATTACAGCTAAAAATGCATACCATAATGAGGTTTCTGTGGACTGCTCTTGCAAAGTTATAGAAAAAGTTGAAAAAATTAAATACTTAGGTATAATTATAGATCAAAACTTGAAATGGAATGCACATATACTTCACCTTTGCTCAAAATTAAAATATCTGACTTATATTTTCTACAAAATCAATAAAATTAAACATCCAAGTATTATTAAAAACATTTATTTTGCTTATGCACACTCTTTATTTCAATATAGCATTGAGGCATGGGGGGCAGCTCAGGATCCTCACTTCAATAAACTTTTTGTTCTACAGAAACATATTATCAGAGCAGCTCTGGGAAGACCGAGAATGTACCCTAGTAGACTACTATTTAAAGAAATTGATTTACCAACATTGAGACAAACATAATTACGCAATTCTGTACATTAATAAAAACAAAGACAAATTCACTACTCGTAATACACCATATCTAATACGTCCAAATGCTTTCAATACCTACAATAACCTATTCACTAGACTTACATCTTGCAAACACCAATTGCCCTTCTATTGCCATAAAATAAAAAATTGTCTACCTGAAAAATTCATTCTAAATACAATTACTAAGTGTTTAATTTATGAAATAAGAGAGTGGGTATGTAGGAAAGTTTACTTCGGACTTGAGATTTCAGAAGATTAATTGACTTTTTGTTCTAGTGCTTACATTGTTATATTGTACATACATTTATATTCTAGTGTTTATATTGCATATTGTTTCTTCTGGTACTAATTAAATTGTCTTAGACATCTATCCTAATTACCTTTAACATTTTTGAACTCTTCCAGAGCTCAAGCATTAGCTTTTCTGGGAGAGCCCATTGTTTCAATATTAAAATAAAAGAAAACATTCATTGAATATGTTTTTAAATTAGTTTAGATTATAATTAGTTATAACATTATAAGAATGTTTTTGTTTCACTTGTTTGTAAAAAAAAGAATGGCAATAAATTGATTTTGATTTTGAAAAACGTCGAACAAGAGATAATATTGAGAAATGTGTTTCAATATATAAGACAATTTAATATTTAAGGCTTTGGCTGTTGGAATGAATGATCCATACATTAGAATGATTTATACAGTACTCGACAATAATCGGCTTAAAAATTTGAAACATCGACCTATACGATGTCTATACTATAATTACGACCTATACTATATCTTCTTATGCTATCTTTTCTCTATGATTATGAAATATTTATCTCGGGCCACTCCAGTGTTTCGGATGAACACGTTAAGCCGTCGGTCCCAGCTGCTTAAAAAGCAGTCGTTAAGTCATGTCAGAGGCCCTGAAATTGATCAGTTGCGACCTTAAAACTCTGACACCAGACCTGAGCCAGCCAGGTAACTCGATATTATTTTATTCTATGATTATAATTATGCCAATATTGTCAATGCTATTCTGAATAGCCTATGACATGTATTACTGAATAAAATGAAATGTTTTTAACCTGAATATTTCAAGAAAGGGCAAATTCACAGTGCTTCTCCACAACTCTATTCAAAAAGCCATGACCTGGGGAGATTAAACATTGAAGAATATGCCATTATTATTTTTAAACTAGCTGGCCCGGCGAACTTTGTACTGCCAAATAGTTAATGCATCTCATGACAAACTTTAGCTGGATGCACACCTGAGGCGTTTTGCTGCATTTTGCATCCAGGTGCTTCTTGCTTATTGGTTTGAATGGAAGGACTCATACACACTGAATCGGGCATGGCGTGGAACGGTGTGATAAGGCAATCTCCATAAGATCAACACTTTGCATCACCAAGCCGCGCTTCCTAAGGTGTGCTTAGTCTTAGCTTAATCTGATGCACTATATTTTTATGAAAATTATACAACAATCAGTATTTATATTTATCAATATGGACTTCCTATGTGCTTAGTTAGTTGTGCAGCAGTTTGTATTTTTAGATATAGTTGAATGCAGCTTGCTTGGAAATTGAATGGTATATCTCCTTATATATTTATCAATATGGACTTCCTATGTGCTTAGTTAGTTGTGCAGCAGTTTGTATTTTTAGATATAGTTGAATGCAGCTTGCTTGGAAATTGAATGGTATATTTCCTTGCTGCTGATTTTCCAGTGCATATTCTAAATTTACAGTGCATATTCTAAATTTACAGCATTTCGTGTTCTACGACCCAAGTTTGGAGGTCGTTCGTACCGCGGCTTTATTATTATAATTAAAATGTTGTGTATCAGTGAAAAGAAAATAGAAAAACAGATCTACCGACGGCTGTTGGATGACGCAATGATTATAACAGCTGATTTTTATTTCTGTGTGAGGCCAGCTCACAAATCTTCTCCCATAAGGATTACATGTAAAACTTTGAAGGACCGTAGAAGAGAATCCTGAAGTCGGATCATAAATTTGATAGGCCATAAACCTGCTCCTGAACATAACAAATACAACTAAAAAATCATCAAATTCGGTGCACACATGAAAAAGTTATTGAATGTCAAAATTTGAGGCTCGATTTTTATTTATATAGATATAGATTTAATTGATTTAAACCTGCATAAAATTCACCTCTTTGCGGTCCTCAGGCGAGGCGCTACGGCTCCGCGGCGGGGACGCTGCCACCGCTACCCTCAGATCAGGTAGTTCCTCTTCTTCCTCCTCTTCCTCCTCATCCTCGGGACTCTCACTGCACTCACGTTTCACTATCAGCATACTTGCTTCTTTCCTCAGTCTTTTTCTTAGGTCCGATAATGATCCGTGTCGCTCCAATTTGTGTCTGCGAATAATCAAGAAATCTACCATTAACAACTTCCATTACCTTGCTTATGCCCTAGAGAAAAGATAGCACAAGACGATATACCATGGTATAAGGCCCGCCGCAAAGTAGACCCACGTTAATCCACGAAAAGCAACCCACGCCGTGAGATGTTTTGTAAACCATTGCTTTAGAATTATTCATAATCAATCAGCTGGCAAGTGGATTATTCATTGCATGTATTACACAGATGTCTAGAAAAGCCTAGCAATGGTTTACAAAACATCCCACGGCGTGGGTTGCTTTTCAGGGCATTCTGGGAAGTTTTACTTCAAATCAGCCATTTCATATATTTTATCCATTCCGTATAAATTAAAATGAAGGTCTTGGTGAAGAATTCTCCTAACAGAACGATCGGAAAGTCCAAGGGCAGACGCATTAGGGCAGGCGTGCTGATCGCCTTTGAGATTACAAAATAGAAGCTCTCACTGTCTCAATGTTTTCACGTGAACTAATGGGCCGTGGAACTTTAGATCTTCGTTTTGTTGGACTGTTTTTTCAAATATAGTAATCCACAAAACAATTGATTGCCGGTCTGGAGCACGGACCAATGGGGCTAAATTAAACCGATTCCGGCAACAACTGAACAGTAGGCCTCAACGGCGAGCACAAGCTACACGCTGTTCCAATGCATAATGGCGACTGAACTGTGCCAGAGCAAAACTTTAAAATCACGCTTCTCGAATGTGACCACTAGCACTCCGCTATGTCATCAACTAACTGAATAGTAAGCATTTCAAAAAAATCTGGTGTGGCGCACTCACATAACTTTCCTTGCCGTTATGAAAATTGATCACCTGACGCTAGTGTTCACGCGCATCTCAAGTCTACTATTCAAGATCTGAGCCAGCTGGTGACAGGACAATAACGCTGGAGACACACGAGATCTGCTATCTCTTCATAGTGAATAATTTAATAGAATCAACAGTTGCCAACAGTTTGCAGTTGAATACTTACATTTTCTCAAATTTCAAGCTTATTTTCAATTTTAGGTGAAAATGTTACTGGACACTAATTGTAGAGATTTTCATGCTCAATCTTTTCCACTCAAAAATTGCCGTTTAAATTATATCTGAGAACTGATAATTGGAAATCTAAACTCAAACTTTGCATAGATGGAGCGGAGCTCCTGAAATTTTTACAGATATGGTACTTGTGGCAGTTGATATAGCTTATCAATGACTATTTTAGGTATAAATTTGATCAAAATCGTTGGAGCCATTTTCGAGAAAATCGCGAAAAACCCTGTTTTTGACAACATATTCGCCATTTTAGCCGCCATCTTGAATTGCATTTGATTGAAATTGTTCGTGTCGGATCCTTATAGTGTAAGGACCTTAAGTTCCAAATGTCAAGTCATTTCGTTAATTGGGAGATGATATATCGTGTACACAGACGCACATACACTCATACACACACACACACACACACACACACACACACACACACACACCACACACACACACACACACAGACCAATACCCAAAAACCAATTTATAAATTTGGGTACCTTAACGTTTTTTGGGAAAGCAATACTTTCCTTACCTATGGTAATAGGACAAGGAAAGTAAAAAGAAATAGTATGATGCCGCACTCTGTACTATTTTTTGTCTATGATAAACGGTAGGCTACCAGACAGTTGAGAGAAGAATGAGTAAATGTTGAAATAACTGACCGTCTCTTCTCCAGACTCCTAGCCTTGAGCCTCTCCTCCAGGTCGTCGGCGTGCATCCTCATGCGCGGCATCTTGCCGCCCCTCCCTCCTCCTCTTGTGTCCTCATCCGAGCCACCCCCCGAGTCGTCCCCCGCACCCCTCCTCCTCATCGGATGCCGTGACGTCATCAGCACAGGCGATGGAGGGGGTGTTGGTCGTTTCGGCGGACTGTCTTGGCCTACTGGCAACACAAACAAATTGTCAAATGACATGGCTAAAAATGATTTTTGTGTGTTTTGAATTGTAAATTGAGCGTGTAATTGAAGTGACAAATAACCTATAGCTATATTTAGTTGGTTGAATGTTAATTACTGTTAGCCTATATTATAATATTGTAGGATCATTTTATATATTAATATTAATGTATAAGTGAATAAGTTATATTAAGACTCCACGTCGGCGTACAAGTTTTCTTTTGCCGACGTGTAGCACAAAGTTGTCAATTTCCTTTCAGTTGTATTCTGTATATATTTTTGTGCAATAAACGATTTGATTTGATACATTTGGACTGTTGTATGAATTAGAATTGGAACCGTTTTGGGCGTGAACCTGTCGTATACTTTTCTGTAAGTTGTGTAATTCTGAATGATTAAATAAACAGCTCTTATGTCTTTCATTTGAATGTGGCTCTCATGAATTGAAACATGCAACAATACAATTTAAAATGGTACTTTTATTTATATTTATTTAAACTTAAGAAATAAGACTTAGTAGTCTTATAATTTAAAATTACTTTTCAGCGTGATTCTCACTATAATGCAACTAATGTAAGTACTGTCTCCAATATAAAGGTGCGTACAGATTTACGCGCCGCAAACATGAGCAATTCACTTTTAATCAGCTGACTATATCTGTATTTTCACAGAAACTGTAGGATACAGATATAAAAAGCTTGGCATCAGCTGATTAAAAGTGAATTGCTCATGTTTGCGGCGCGTAAATCTGTACGCACCTTAAGCCATAAATACAATGATACTTGGTAAAAACAATATAAAAATCTTGTAGCACCCTTTATTTTTAAAAAACTTTAAAAAAATAAAGGGTACTATATACAAGATTTTTCTATTAATTTGTTAAAAAGTAGCCCCTGTGAATGAAGTGTTTTTAATGGTTTTTCCCTTTTTGTGTAGTTGAGAAGTTGATATTGTGGTAATTATTCATATTGAATGAAAAAGACTGAGAAATTGTCAAAAAACCACTGATTTATTGATAATTAGAAAGACCGGTTTCGGTTATTACACCATTGTCAATCTCTGATAAACTCTGAGTTTATAACCGAAACCGGTCTTCTAATTATCAATAAATCAGTGGTTCTTTGACAATTTCTCATTCTTTTTCATTCAGTTTTTAATGGTACTTGGTTATAACGTCATTTAAGGGACTACATATTTAATGACTCACAGAGTAACACTATAAAAGAGGTTTCTAAATCTTAAGTTTAAACCGAGGAAAAATTGAAAAAAAAACTAGTTTCTATATGGAAAACACATATTTAATAAAGGTAATTTAGGAAATACATACTTTAAGATACATACAGTATATACTGAGTGTTTCAAAAAGAATGACCTAATTTCAAAAGTTATATTTATTTTTTAAATGGTGCACACAAACCAATTTTACATCAAATTACTCACAGAAGTATCAAGTTTATGATGATGTATTATGAGTGTTCTATGTGCCCTCCTTTTGATGACACAAGGATGTACGCCTTTTCCTCAACACCAGCCTGCCTCAATGTTGCATAAGGCGCACAGGACCACAAAACAGCTAGGCTATGCATTCTTGGCCTCCATGGTCCCCTGACATAACAACGTATGATTTTGTCCTGTGGGATACGTTAAAGATCGTGTTTATGTTCATCCCTTAGCACTTGATATTGAGGAGCTAAGATCCAGAATAAACGATGCAGTAGCTACAGTCCGAGAAGACATCTTGCGAACAGTCTGGGATGAATTTGGCTACCGTCTAGATGTCATCCGAGCCTCAAAAGGATGGCACATAGAACACTTATAATACATCATCATCAACTTGATTCTTCTGTGAGTAATTTGATGTAAAATTGGTTTGTGAGCACAATTTAAAAAAATAAATATAACTGTTTAAAATTGGGTCAATATTTTAGAAAAACCGGTATTATGTATAACTGAGTCTCATCTGTTCGTTTAGACCTGGTCCTGGTCCGACCTGGGGTAATCGAACACCTAGACTAATCGAGCACCTGGGCTTCTCAGTATCGATCGAGCAGTCGTAGCGAGCAGACGTAGTTTTTTTTTTTTTTAGTTAGAGTAGTTGAAATAGTGTATGCAATAGTTAAAGTGCTGAGTTTAGTGTTTTAATTGTTGTGCGCGAGTTCAGTGCCCTGCGCCGAAAAATCAGTTCAGTGCTGAATTATCATTTAGTCCGGCTAAGGAATGTAAAGAATGTGAGGAATGTCGACTCCCAAAAGATTGCCAACCTTCCTACTGCCAGAGTTCGAAGAGGAGGAGGAAACAGAGGACGACGCAACTATGAGTCAACTAACACCGGCTAGGAGCGTTGAACCAGCGTCAATGACTGGAAACGTCAACACTTCCCAGAATCGTTTCTAAAAACGAACCAACTGAAAACTGCAACGGAGCAGTTTTTGTACAATGCATGGAAAGAAGTCACTTTCCAACAGAGTGAAGAGAGAGAAAGAATGCATAAACTGGAAAAGGAGTTGGAGAGAGCACGGTTGGAGATTAATCAGCTGAAAGAGATATTTTCATCAGCATCTACAACCACACAGAATCTTCAATCTTCAGCTTCACATACAATGCAACCAGCATCTTCTAGAAGTAGCAATAAAAGTTATTCACCACCGAATGGGAGGAAGAAGAGAAAATGGTAGCATCAGAGACTGCATGGATTCTCCCTAAACAAAAGAAGAGAAAAATCCGTGACTCACCAGAAAAAATAAGGCCTGCAACTGATTCTACAAGTATGAAACCTACAGAAAAGAGAAACAAGCCACCGCCAGTCATATTAAGCAATATACAAGAGTATTCGAAAATTAAAGAGGCATTGAAATCGAAAAATCTCAATTCAGTGCCAACATGATGAACAACAACCAGCTAAAATTGAATGTTGAAACTGAACATGAATACAGAGATTTAACTAAGATGTTGAATGAAGCTAAATATGAATGGCACACGTACGAAAATAAACAAACTCGTCCAATTCGTGTCATGGCTAAAGAGCTTCATCCATCATGCGATCCAGAGGATATAAAGAACGATCTTCTAAGCAGAGGCTTTCAAATAATCAGTGCTGTCAACAAAATAAAAAAAGTGAAGAAAGATGGAAAAGAACACATTATCAGACTTCCAATGTTCATGTTAACATTCAAGAATACAGAAGATACAAAAAGAATATTTGAAATTAAACATATTTGCTACATGAAAGTGAAAATTGAATCAATTAGAAGTAATAAAATGATTCCACAGTGTAAACGTTGTCAACGGTTTGGTCATACACAGACATACTGTCAACATGAACCTGTGTGTGTGAAGTGTGCTGGAAAACACTGGACTATTTCGTGTACTAAGGCTAAAGAAACCCCAGCCAAATGTTTCAATTGTGCTGAGGCTCACCAGCTAACTACAGAGGCTGTCTCATCGCTAAAGAACTTCAGAGAAGAAGAACTGAAAAAGAAAACCTAGTTAAAAGAAGTAGCGAAGTACCACATACAACTAAACAGAGAAACTTCACTTCAAAAAAGTACACTGGAGAAATATCCTATTCCCAAGTAACGAAACCCACTCCAAGCCTACAACAGGAGAGCCAACCAAAGCAACAACAACAACAACCAGTTGAAGTCAATAAGGTTTTGCAGGAAATTTTGAACAGTTTAAATATTCTTTCTGGACGACTTGACAGCTTGGAAGGGAAGAGTAAGAGTATCGAGAAGAAAACTAGAAAATGAATATTGCGAGCCAACAAGATATAAGGATTGCTACCTGGAATGCCAATGGAATAAATAATATCAATAATAATAGAAAACAAGAAATAGAAATATTTCTAAAGACACGAAATATAGATGTTTGCCTCATCTCTGAAACCCATTCAACTGAGCAGACTCACTTCAAAATCAATGGATATAATGTTTACGAAACTATTCATCCTCAAAATCAAGCAAGAGGTGGAAGTGCTGTAATAGTGAAGGAGAGTATTAAACACTATGAAGACTTCAGTATTCAAAGTAATGAAATACAGCTAACTGTAGTTGGAATAGAGTCCATCAACCAGAAAATACTTGTTGGAGCTGCATATTTTCCACCACGTTACAATTTAAAGAAAAATGATTACACAAATATTCTTCATCAGCTTGGAGATAGATTCATAGTGGGTGGAGATTTTAATGCCAAGCATAAGGATTGGGGTTCAAGACTCACGACTACCAAAGGAAAAGAACTCAGAGAGGCTATCCAGGAGCTGGGCTGCGAATTCCATTCAACAGGGACACCTACGTATTGGCCAACAGATTTGAATAAAACTCCAGATCTTCTAGATTTCTTCATAACAAAGAGAATATCCAGTAATTTCATCGACATTGAAGAGAGCTTTGACCTGGATTCTGATCATTCAGCTGTAATTCTCACACTTAGTGAACGAATAATAAAGAAAGAAGACAGACCAATGTTAGTCAACAGAACAACAGACTGGGAAGCTTTTAAAGTGGATTTGGAGAATGAAATCAACTTGAATATTCCACTTAGAACAACTGAGCAGCTAGATGAAGCCGCAGAAAATTTCATGTGGCAAATCCAGAAATCAGCCTGGAAAAACACCAGACAATATACCAGGAAAACAAAAGGATGCAATTACCCTCTGGAGATTCGACAACTTGTTTTAGAAAAACGAAGGGCAAGAAGAAGATGGCAACAAACTCGTGATCCTGCTGACAAAAATATCTTGAATAACAAAACACAACAATTGAGAAGAGAGATAAGGAAACTAACTGAGGAATCCATTAATAACTACCTTCAAAATTTGACAGCAGATGCCAGTACAGATTATTCATTATGGAAAGCAACAAAAAGAATAAGCGGCCAATATTACAATCCCCTCCAATTAGAAAACCAGATGGTACTTGGGCAAGAAATAACAGAGAAAAGGCAGATTTATTTGCTTATCATCTAGAAGAAATCTTCCAGCCAAACAACATTCAATCTGAAATTGATCCTGAAGAAGATATAATGGATGATTTAGATACAGAGATTGATCCAGTTTCTATAAATGAGGTTCAAGAAGAAATAAAATATAATATGAATACCAAAAAAGCACCTGGGTTTGATCTGATTACAGGTGAAATCTTGAAGAAACTTCCAAGGAAAGGTATTGTCATGCTAACATACTTATTCAATGCATCACTCCGATTACAGCATTTTCCTACAATTTGGAAGGTGGCAGAAGTCATTATGTTGCAAAAGCCTGGGAAATGTCCTCAAGAAGCAAAATCATACCGCCCAATATCTCTTCTACCTGTAATTTCAAAGCTTTTTGAGAAATTGCTAATGAAGAGATTGACTCCCATCATAAGTAGCAGGAATCTGATACCAGCTTATCAATTGGTTTCAGGCAGAAGCACTCAATCCTGGACCAAGTACATAGAATCACCAATGTAATAGAGAAGTCATTAGAGAAAAAATCGATATGTTCAGCAATCTTCCTTGATGTGGCACAGGCATTTGACAAAGTGTGGCATGAAGGACTGATCATTAAACTTCATAAAATTCTCCCCACTCAACTTGTAAAACTTTTAAAATCATACATCAACAACAGATTATTCAGAGTAAAACAAGGTGACGACGTCTCCGAATTGAAGGAAATAAGGGCTGGAGTTCCACAGGGTAGTGTTCTTGGACCAGTTCTTTATGTGCTGTACACAAGCGATCTTCCTGAATTGGATGCAGTGACAATAGCTACTTTTGCTGATGATACTGCAATACTGGCAGAAGGGGAAACAGTACAAGAAGCAGCCACAAAACTACAGAATGCTAGCAACAGATTCAGTGACTGGACAAAAAATGGAGAATTCGATTAAATGAGATGAAGTCTATTCATATCAACTTCACAAACAAAATTATCAATGACCCGATTCGAATAAATGTGAATGGGAATGTAGTACCACACAGCAACACAGCAAAATACCTTGGAATGACTCTTGACGCCAAGTTGAAATGGAAAGAGCATATCAAGATGAAAAGCAGTGAGCTAGGACTCAAATACAGTAAAATCTATTGGCTGTTGGGCCGTCAATCACAACTCTCATTGGACAACAAGTTATTGATTTACAAACAAATTCTAAAACCTGTCTGGACGTATGGAATTCAGCTTTGGGGCTGCTCTAGAACATCTAACATCAGTCAGATTCAAACATTCCAAAACAAAGTACTGCGGAACATGGTGAATGCGCCCTGGTACATAAGGAACAGCGATTTGCACCGAGATCTGCACATCCCCTATGTGACCTGTGAGATAAGACGATTGGCAGCCCATCATGAGTCACGTCTTCATCAACACGACAACACCGAAGTCATCCAACTACTAGACAACACTGAACTCACAGGAGGTTGAAGAGAACAAAGCCCTTCGAGTTGGTGTAGTGCTAGTGGAGTGATTAAAGTATATTGAATAAAAGTGTAGTGAAATAATTTAAAGTAGTGAAATTATAGATTGGAACTGTAGGCTTCACTGGAAGACTTTAGCAATAAAAATTAATTTAGGATAAGAAATAACAGAACAAAATTAATGGTTAGTCCTAGTGACTAGTTTTAATAGAAATAACAAAAAAAAAAAAAAAAAAAAAAACCTGGGCTAAACGATATATACCCCTCTCACTCCTTCTCGGCATAATTTTCTTGACGTTATACTAGTAGTTCTGTGAACAGTAGACCTCGCGCAGTTATAAGCCACAGCCTCCTCTTATACTGTCCATCAGAATAAATCCTGTCTGTATGTCGTGTCGGCGAGATATCGGTGTGAAAACGGCTAATGGCTGTTGGGGTTGGTGTATCAAGAATGCTAACATCAAAAGCTAATCTCCTTCAAGACATACTGGCCACAGGACAGCCCAAGTTCAAAGCAGAGAAAGGTCGAGAGACAATACTATGTTATCAATAGCTCATTTAATAGTGTATAAAAATTGCATTCAATGAGGCATGCAATTAATAGTCCACACAGCATCTCATTTTTCACCAAGTTACATTGAGATATTGAATTGCAATTTATAATCCACTCGACAGCTGATTTATGATGAATAATTCTATAGTCTGATTTTTACTCTAATATTGGCGTATGAAGGGGGCTCCTTTTCCTTTTATATTATCCTTGAAATGCGAAATTTCCAAAAACCTTGTATATACGTCGACGCGCAATTTAAAAAGGAACTTACCTGTCAAATTTCATGAAAATCTATTACCGCGTTTCACCGTAAATGCGCAACATATAAACATTTAAACATAAAGAGAAATGCAAAATCGTCGACTTGAATCTTAGACTTCACTTCGCTCGGTCAATAAGATTTTTTTATAATCCGAGTTTTTCACAATGTGAATTACTTACAGTTTAGCGGTACTAATGTAACTGTTTGTTACACTGTCTTAAGTGATGTATGATAGTTATTGAGAGGTGCATAAACTTAGCATACTCAATTTCAACAGCGCCTAGAAAACTCACGCCTTTTGTTTTTGTTTCGGTCGAAAGCACCCCAGCTGTATGCGATGGAAGCCCACGGATTGGATGGATCGCCGGACGCCTGTTTTTGGTACACCTCGTCACCCGTATCATAAAACACCACGCCTCCTCCAATCGACTCCTGCAGTTTTCGTTTCCTCGATTCACTTATCAGACCCACATAACCTGCAAAATCAAAACAACTTCTATTAGATTTCGAATTTTCAAAACAGAATTTAAAGGTTTTCACATTCTTTAAAGTCCCCAATCTACAAAACAAAGCACTCACCCAGTTGCACAAAAGTCTGTTAAATTTAATCCCCATTAAATGCTGCGAGAACAAATCAGAGAAGCCTTCTTCTCGAAGAACCTACTCTGATTGGGTCTCGTGGAATTTAATAATGATTAAAATTTAGGCTTTTGTGCAATCGGGCCATTAGACTATAGGGGATGTGGAATTGACTGGAGAATCAACTAGCGCGATCTGAATGCCTGAGAAAATACAAGCAAATATTTTTTCCTACAGTTACGTTGAAAAGTGGCCATTGCTGCACTGATTACAGAACGCAAAGAATCACTTTTCCGCTCTAGTGCGGGAAAAATTTTTCTGCACTCCAGATTTGCAACATGGCAACGCAAAATACTTAGTAGGTTATATGGAGCAACAGTGCAGCAAAATCAAAATGAAGTTGGTAACAGTGACTGCTGTGGCTGCTATAGTGAGCAGAGGTGCAACCAAGCACAACGCGCTATTATTACATTATATATTATAACCAAGGACAACGAGGACTTTATGATTTTAGGATTAAGGTTTTTATCAATAATAAAATTACACAGAAAAACATTTGATGCATTTCAGGCAATTTTACCCATAATTACCCACTTTTCATATTCAATGGTAACTGTAGGAAAAACTTAATGTGAAATACGTGCGCAAAGTTCCTCTGCTGCACTCAAGAAACCATTCCGCCCTCGCCTACGGCTCGGACGTAAACGTTTCTTTCGGTGCAGCAAACTGACACTTTGCGCACTAGTTGCACAAATAACTATAGTGATTTCCTATTCTAATAACCATCTGACTATAGTACTAATGTAATTAGTTTGTATTTTAACAAGGGGCAATAGGCGCCTAGTGGCAAACGTTCTCCTGCTAAAGATCACATCTTCTCCATGGAAAGCGCTAGTGTTCCAACTCATGTCTATTGTGAGGTCCACGTTATAATGGCAGTGGAGAAAGATAGCAAAACAACGTTGCCGATCCTCTGTCTAGTCAATGCCTTCTATAGACGGTAGCTGATACAGGTTTATTGATGTAAAATTTACTGTTCATTCTCGTTTAAAAAAATTAGTTTCATTTTATCAAGCAATAAATTATATTTTTTAATGAAATGATAATGAATTTTCATAATCAAGATAAAATATTTTGTTAATTAATTATATTTCTACATTGTTAAAAAGCGATCTGGCAACAGAGCAGAGAGAAAGAGATAGCGCTATCCACTGTGTTGAATGATAGACAAGGATAGCAATACCATTGCTAATCAAACACTGCCATTATAACGTGGACCTCACTATAATCATAGGAGATGCTGATAGTCTAAATTGAGTCTCCTTTCCTCAGCCAATTTATGCACTTTTGTTTTTACATGATAGACGACTCTTCTTATTTGAGAATAGAGGACGTGTTTACTCGTAGCTGATACAGCTTTTTTTGATGTAACATTAACTGCTCATTCTAGTTTAAAATAATCAATTATATTTTATCAAGCAAGAAATAATATTTTTCAATAATTTCATAATTAACACGAAATATTTTGTTAATTATTAATTCTTCACTGTTGAAAGACAAGCTGACAACAGAGCAAAGCAAGAAAGGGATACAGCTATACGCTTTGTCGAATGATAGACACGGATAGCAACACCAATGTTAATCAGCTGCCGCCATTATAACGTGGACCTCACTAGTGTTGAATTACCAGCAAACTCGTGACTGTTGAACCGGGAGGCGTTGTTGACTCGTCTGTCTTGCCTGGTGGCGAATCTCAGCAGAATGCATTCAGCCAACGGATGAGAGGCACCTTTTCGCCACAGACCCGGCGGTATTTCGGTGCCCACCACCGCCAACGGATGAGAGGCACCTTTTCGCCACAGACCCGGCGGTATTTCGGTGCCCACCACCACCTCGCTTATCGAAACTCCGCCATCCGAATCCTTCAACAATCATCATTACAACATTATCATTACAACTGAGATGCACTGTCAAATACGTAACAATTCCTTATTAATAGCCCGATCCATTCTTTTGATTGATTGATTGAGTACTTTATTGATGTAAAATTTACTGTTCATTCTCGTTTAAAAAAAATTAATTTCATTTTATCAAGCAATAAATTATATTTTTAATCAAATGATAATGAATTTTCATGATCAAGATAAAATATTTTGTTAATTAATTATATTTCTACATTGTTAAAAAGCGATCTGGCAACAGAGCAGAGAGAAAGAGATAGCGCTATCCACTGTGTTGAATGATAGACAAGGATAGCAATACCATTGCTAATCAAACACTGCCATTATAACGTGGACCTCACTATAATCATAGGAGATGCTGATAGTCTAAATTGAGTCTCCTTTCCTCAGCCAATTTATGCACTTTTGTTTTTACATGATAGACTCTTCTTATTTGAGAATGGAGGACGTGTTTGCTCGTAGCTGATACAGGTTTTTTGATGTAACATTAACTGCTCATTCTAGTTTAAAATAATCAATTATATTTTATCAAGCAAGAAATAATATTTTTCAATAATTTCATAATTAACACGAAATATTTTGTTAATTATTAATTCTTCACTGTTGAAAGACAAGCTGACAACAGAGCAAAGCAAGAAAGGGATACAGCTATACGCTTTGTCGAATGATAGACAAGGATAGCAACACCAATGTTAATCAGCTGCCGCCATTATAACGTGGACCTCACTAGTGTTGAATTACCAGCAAACTCGTGACTGTTGAACCGGGAGGCGTTGTTGACTCGTCTGTCTTGCCTGGTGGCGAATCTCAGCAGAATGCATTCAGCCAACGGATGAGAGGCACCTTTTCGCCACAGACCCGGCGGTATTTCGGTGCCCACCACCGCCAACGGATGAGAGGCACCTTTTCGCCACAGACCCGGCGGTATTTCGGTGCCCACCACCACCTCGCTTATCGAAACTCCGCCATCCGAATCCTTCAACAATCATCATTACAACATTATCATTACAACTGAGATGCACTGTCAAATACGTAACAATTCCTTATTAATAGCCCGATCCATTCTTTTGATTGATTGATTGAGTACTTTATTTATGTAGATTACAATATATACTGGCTTATACACTTATATACAATAGCTTACAATACAGCAAAATTATAGATGAGTTTACATAATATAGACTAAGAAAATAATTATTGAAAGTATATGATATGAAAAGTAATCTGTAATATAATAACTATAGATAATTATATTGTTATGCATCTACATAAATTGGCGGAGCTTTGGACATATCAATGTCCATTCTTCGGAAAGAATATTAAAAATATCCTCCCCACTAACTCTCTACCAAAAGGGAGATCTCAGAGAGCTCAATGTTTCTAGAAGTTATCTACTCATCTACATATTTATTTTCTGTTATGAATATGTTAATTGTTCATTTGTTTCCATTATAATGTAGTGTTAGTATGCAATGGGTCTTGCAAGACAAGCATATAGTAATCTTGTCAGATTGTCAGGCGGCCCTCAAGGCTCTTGACTCCAATGAAATCAAATCTAAATTGGTGTGGGAGTGTCACAAAACACTCAGCAGGCTTGCAACACACAACTCTGTGTATCTTGGTTGGGTACCTGGCCATGTAGGCATAGGAGGTAACGAACGTGTAGATGAGCTTGCTAAGCGGGTTTCCAGTATGCCATTCTTTGGTCCAGAGCCAAGCTGTGGCATAAGCAGAACAACTGCCTCCCATAGTAAATGGTCCAGGGACTTACATCACCAGCAATGGCAAGGTCACCCTGGTCAAGCACTTGGCAAAAGGCTGCTGGCAGACGCAAGTCCTCGCTTCACCAGTTGACTGGTGAGTCTGGGTAGAGGTCAGGTCAAGCAGTTGATTGCCCTGATAACTGGACATGGCCACTTCAGGAAACATCTCCACACAATTGGACTCAGAAATAAAAGTCAGATGTGTAGGCTTTGTAATCAGTCTGAAGAGACTGCCAAGCATATCATACTGGATTGTGAGAGACTAGGGGTGAGGAGAAGGGCTCTGTTTGGCTGCAAGCAACAATGTGAGGAATGGAATGTTAGTACAGGGAAAAAACTCCTGGACCTTGTAAAGGACACAGCTGGTATTGGTTTACCCAACTAACATACTTGGGACACACAATAAGCTTCGGTTGACGTGTAGGGTTCTTTGAACCTTTGGATCCTTGAATCTGTCCCTTCAAAAACATAAACATAAATCAGTTGTCCCAATCAGCCAATCGGAGAGCTTCCTGCCCTTGCCGACTGGTCTGAAAAACGCTTCGTATGGCTTGGCTCTACAGCTGGATACTCACAAATCCAAAATTGTTACAACTGATAAGTTACTCTTACCTCAGACGCAACATCACCTCCGTTTCTCTTCTGAATGGACTCTTCCATAGCTTCGTCGCTGTCACTATCATTACTTCTACTTATCGTTTTTGGAAGACCACTCTCCAAGTTCCTTATTCTCTTCGATAGACCAAGAAGAGCTCGTGCCGCTGATATCTCATCCAGCCACATTACGTTACCTGTAACAAAGAAAATTGCGAAAATTAATAAAGTTAGGACGAATATTCATTTCAAGAAAATGAATTATCTATTGTTTAATGACAATGAAAACTAAGATTCAATTCGCTTCAAGTCGAGAAGAGACTGCGACTCTCGTCTCTTCTCGACGCAGCATGTGTTTTCAAATGGTGACACTCAGACCAGTCGATTCTATCTCCGCGACGTAACGACTGTGAGACTGAGTCGAGCGTCGACTCGACATGTTGGTCGAGCCTCGACTTGAGTTGCATAGTACCATGCATTTTTAATTAAAGTGAGGTTATGTTTTATGAAAGTGATGTTTTATCATTTTAGATAAGACAATAATAAAATTGGATAAGACAATTATACTCATAATAATGTGAGGTTATAAATGGAGTAGCATGGAACTGAAGTAAAATGAGAAAGACAATGAGAAGAAAATGACAATGACAAGACAATGAGAAATATATATTCATAAGGTCGAGAGACTGGAGTATCCTCGACTGGAGTCGTACGATTCGAGTCGAGATAGAGTGAGTTGAACCTAATAATCTATTGTTTAGTAACACTAATTATGTAAATGAAAATTAGGAAGATTAGGTTGAATAAGCATTTCAAAAAACCAATAATCTATTTTAATATTATCAAATAACTATTCCTGAACCGAAAATCAAGTGGCGAAGCAGTGATAAGCGATTTCTTGAACTAAATTAGACAGCATCAACTTTTTATCAAAATTTGGGAGAGATTCAGCCTAGTTTCTCCTCCATGGTTATAATAATATTATGATTATAGAGTTTTGTACATTAAAATTATAAATATACAAATTTATAAGTAGTGAAGTGTTTAGAAGAATTAAGAAAATTGTCTAGTTAGAAGTGTTTAGTAACACTTTTTCAATAAGGGAAATAACGATAGGCTAAGCTGTGAAAAAAATTGAGCCTGCCATTCCAGTAGGTAATATCATAGAGAAACAATAGCGTAAGTAGATATCCCATGGTATAGGGCGTTTATGTCGCAACTTTTACTGTTATCTCAAGCCGATTACTGTCGATTTTTACTGTTTTGACCGGGTAAGAGTGTATGAACGGCACAATATGAGAGACTACTAGCGTCATAAATCTTCACAGGAAAGAACTAAGTGGACTATCAGCTTGAGATAACAGTAAAAGTTGCGACATAAACGCCCTATACCATGGGATTATGCTATTGTTTCTCTATGGTAATATGCTGACGGGGGGGGGGGTTAAGCTGTCGCCTGTGCTCAAAATGTCGAGATGACAAGCAGACGGGGTGACACCACCCTGTCGCGTACCCACTACAGTTCAAGGTAAAATGTGACTTACATGAAGAAGTGGACAGCCACTCGATTGAGGCAGGTGCATAGTCTTTGAAATAGTTGAACACATCCTGACTGTTCATCTCCTCCGTGCCTTTCATGTGCAGTGTGTCGAATCGGATATTTTCATCTCCTTCTCTCACACCCATGCTGCAAACAAAATATTTCCCATTCAATAAATAATAATAAATTAATTTATTCTTCCAATTGATACATTACACATAATCAGAAATTATGAAAAGTAGAGTTATTTCTTCTTCTCCTTAGGTCTCATCCTTAGGAAAACTCGCTGAAGGACATGAAAAGGATAATAATTATTCATCCTTGGAAAAACAAATGATAACTTCGTCGTCTGTCGATAACAGAAGATGCGTATGCCTGTGTTGGAGAGGGACAGAGTTAATTAGTTGAGTTGAATTGAGTAGAGTTATTTCAAATAAAAATTCTATTTATGAATGGAATTACAAGAAAATATTGGAATGACAATTTCAATAAAGCGAGGATACTTCGTTAAACCATAAAGAAACGATGCGCATCGCATGTATTTGATAGATTTAGCATGCTACAGTATAAACGAGTTTACTGTAAAAAAAAAATAATTTTAAACTGTCACTATTCCTCTTTAGCTTTAAGCTAGTTTTTAGTTTTTGACTTTTTCATGTATGTTTTGGAAGGAAATAAATGATTGATTGATAGAATAAGAAAATGTATAGGTCGTTCATGTTCCAAATATCATTTTTAACTAAAGTCCTATCAATCAATCAATCACTTATTTCTTTCCAAAACATACATGAAAAAGTCAAAAACTAAAAACTAACTTAAAGCAACCTAGTAATTATTTCTCGTGAAAGTATGTGACTATGGTAGTATCTGTGCCGTTCTTACACTCCAACTCTTTCCAAAACAGTAATAATAGGAAGTGGACGACAATAAGCCGATTTTTGTAACTCATGCCAATTACTGTCGACGACTGCCTATTATTACTGTTTTGTTGGGGTGAGAGTTTAAGAACGGCACAGTATGAGGGACTACCAGCGTCACATAGCTTCACGAAAAACTAGTTGGACTATCGGCTTGAGTTAATAGTGAAATTTGGAGCATAAACGATCTAGGATCTTTTCTCTACGGTTATAGGTCTACCAAGCCCAATTTTATACGTTGACAACGTTTATATGGAGATTCATCTTACAAAGTAAGAATGATAGAACAACAGATTCTTGTAAGTAATGATCTACTCTACATCAAATATATATATTTTATTTGTCAAGAGAAATCATTTTCTCACGATTAAGTAATGCATTTCCATATTGAGATATACCGGCTGCGGCAGCAAAACTTCCTTCTTAAGTGAACGCCATTCAGTCAGCTGATGTCGTGGTAGAGAAAATTTGGTATCGTTGGAGAGTTCAAATCATAAAGTTTACTTCCCGACATGTTCATTCGCCATCATGCATTGGAACAATGAGAAGCGTGCATTTGCCGTTGAGACTTATTTTTGGAGCAGATGTTCTGTGACCACAACCCAGCGGGCATTTCGAAATCACTTTAATTTAGCCCCTTTGTCTACTGTCCCGAACCGGAAATCAATTGTTACGTGGGTTACTACGTTTAGACAAACTGCAAGTGCGACAAGACGGAGAACTGAAGTCCCTCGGCCCATTACGTCACCTGAGAACATTGAGGCAGCGAGAGTTTCAATGTTGCGATCACCACAGCGTTCTGCGTGCAAACATGCATCTGCTCTTGGACTATCCAATCGTTCTGTGAGACGAATTCTTCAAGATGATCTTCATTTTCATCCATACAAGATGGCGATTGTGCAGGAGCATTCTGAACGTGACTTTAATTTTGAGGGAGTACTTTCCAGGACGCCTCATCTCAATAATGAGCAATTTGGAGTGGCCAGCCCCTTCCGATTTGAACCCTTGTGATTTTTTTCTATGAGGGTTTATGAAATCCCTTGTTAATTTGAACCTTCCAAGGACCCTACAAGATTCGAAAATTGCTAACATAACGCCTGCAATGCTGGCAGGAGTCCTGACAAACGCCAAAAATCGGTTTACTCAGTGCATGGACAATGGGAGACGTCATCTACCTGATTTGATATTCAAAACTAATTTAAACAAAACTTTATATACATGTCTACCTTACAAAAATTAAATACAAACTTACTGATCCATACAAAGTTTTATTCATTGTCAAAGTGCGGGAGTAGAAAAGGGTATAGAGCTATCTGTTTTGCCTGATAACAGACAAGGTTACCAGACCAATGTTGATCAGGTGCTGACTTTATCTCACTATAGATGAGATACCAACTTCCGTGATGTCCTGACGGTAAATGTAAAAACAACCAATATAATAGGAAGTGATCTGACAAGTTATTTACCCTACCACAAAAACGTCAGTGTTCAGTCGCATGTAGGAGACCAACTAATTAGTTGGTCCATTCATTAACAGAGTCACAAATCATAAAATACAATATGATTGGGATAATCATAATACATTATTTTTCAGTAATCAGTGATGCTTTAGTGAAATAATTTTATTCAATTTGCTTTTCAACTTATCTAACTTCTTTTTCGATTATTAATTTTTGAGATATGAGCGCCTAAAGTTCAAATTTGGTAAGAGATAAATCCATGAGATTTAGTGAATAAATTCTTCTTGGTATTGATGATTGAATAAAACAAAAATTTCTTGAAAATATCAAGTTTTCATGAAGATATTCAATTTACCAAAGATAACCTTTTATGAGTTATTTTTGGTCATTTTTAGTAAATTGTATAACTTTATCAAAAATTGATATTTTCAGAAATTTTTATTTTACTAGATTAACAATACCATGAAGAATCTATCCTCGGAATCTCATGGATTTATCTCTTACCGAATTTGAAATGTTCTGTCCCAAAAATTCAAACTTCAGGCGCTCATATCTCAAAAAGTACGGTAATGATCGGAAAAAAATGTTTTCCTGAAAAACTTTTTTATTTTGACAGCTTAATGATATACAAATCGAAAAACTTAGAAAAATATCACGAGTAGAAAGTTTATTTTTAGCCTTTGCACAGCCTTAAGGCTAGACGCACACCAGTTAGTCAAGACAAGACATGATCAGACAAGTTTAGTCATAATACTTGACATTGTTGCTTATGACGCAACTCACACTGATTAGTCATTGCAATTAGACATGTCTTCAGAAGCAACTAGGTGAAGTATTGTGACTAAACGTCACTAGTCTTGTCTTGACTAATCGGTGTATGCCCAGCCTTACAGAGCCACAAATCATAAAATACAATATGATTGGGATAATATAGTCTATCCACACAGTATTAAATAAACATTGAAAGAGGATAATTACCTTTTGTACAATTGTTTCAATTTCTTGTGCGTTAAAGGCTTCGCTTCGTTGGGATCCAAGCCAAATCGTTGTGCTCGCTTGGTAAGTTTCTCCTGCTCTTCTGGACTGAATATGTCGACCCCAGTTACGAAACCGCCAGCCCGGTTCCCAAACCTCTTTTCAATTCCAGCCGGCGCAAAGTTCCCCTGCAAGTACATATTATTTATTAAAACAAGTTCATACTACAGAGAGGTCCACGTTATAATGACAGTGAAGAAAGATAGGAGAAAAACGTTGCCGATCCTCTGTCTTGTCAATGCCTTCTATAGACGGTAACTGATACAGGTTTATTGATGAAATATTAACGGTTCATTCTCGTTTAAAATAATCAATTATATTTTAGTAAGCAAGAAATTATATTTTTCAATAATTCCATAATCAAGATGAAATATTTTTTTAAATTAATTATCAATTCTTATATACCTTATACCTTATATACCTCCTTCTTCATCCATTACCCACATCTGTGGGATCGATGGCGTCATTACACAATAAAAACAACACTTTCATACTCAAGTCAAGATCAAGATGGCAGAAAGTGACTAAGTAGTTAAAATTTGAGTCAGATCATCACTCATGTATTCACGCACTTCATAGTAGGCTCTGACTCTCATAAATCCGGTCACCACTCTCTCAAAATCACGCAAATCCAACTGCTTCACTCCTGCAGGCAGTCTATTGAAGTAGCGTAATGCTGCACTCCCATAACACACCTGCGACCTCTGAAGACGTACCCTCGGGATGTCAAGCATCTCTCGATGCCTAGTGTTGTGATGGTGCACATCATTCCGAGTCAACAAACCATGCTGATTCTTCTTGACATGCAGCAGGCAGAGAAGAAGGAAGTGGCTGACAACTGTCATAATACCCAGTCTTACAAAAAGGGGCTTGCAGTGTGCTCGATGTTCACTAGCAGTTATAATCCGTGCAGCCCGTTTCTGCAGCTTAAGTACTTCCACCACCCTTGCTGAATGACCCCACATGAGCAGACCATAGGAGATATGGCAGTGGAAAAGTGCATGGTAAGTCATTACCAGATATGCCTCTGTCACATGTCCCCTCAGCTTCAGCAACAAGAAACAAATTCGCGACAGCCTCCTGGTCACTTGTTGGATGTGGCTAGCCCAGTTCAGTTTTGAGTCCAAGACAAACCCTAACAGCTTTACAGGGTCCTGTTCAGCTGGCAGGCTGCGAGACAAACTGCAGATTATGTTTTGTGTCTTGTTCTCATTCAACTGAAAGCGATTTGCCTGGAACCATGAGGTTAAAGATTGGAGCTCTGCTGACAGTTCTAGCATATGCTGTAGGTCCACTCCAGATGACAATAAGGACGTATCATCAGCAAATAGCAGAGTCGAGCCGTTGTTGTCCAAGTCATTTATCATTATGATAAACAGGATGGTCCCAGTATTGAACCCTGTGGCACTCCAAAATTCACAGGGAGTGGGCTGGAAGAAGCTCCTCCAAGAGACACCACTTGTGCCCTCCCAGTCAGGTAGGAATTCAATAGAGACAAAGCTGAGTCCACAATCCCATAGTAATGGAGCTTATCAGACAAAATTCCATGGTCAACGCAGTCAAATGCTCTGCTTAGGTCACAAAGAGTCAGTGCTAGGGATTCACCATCCTCAAAAGCTGAACCAATCCGTTCAGCAACCCGATTTACCGCATCAAAAGTAGACCTCCCTCTGCGAAAACCGAATTGCATGTTTGAAAAAAGGTTATTCCTATCAAAGAAGTCCTCAAGTTGGGGCTTGATGACTGCTTCAACCACCTTACCAAAGATTGGAGTGATGGATATAGGCCTGTAGCTGTTTAGGCTCTGGTGGTCACCCTTCTTGTAAACCGGAGTGGTTCTAGATGTTTTCAAGAAGTCTGGAAAGATGGCAGTCCTCAGGCAATCATTAACTGCCACAGCAAGTGGATCAAAAATTTCCTCAATCACCTCACGAAGCATGAATGCAGACATTCCATACACATCAGGACTTTTCGATGGCTTGAATGATTTGACAATCTTCCTCAGGGCCAATGAAGTGATGGGGCGGAAGAAAGAGAGGCGTGCATGCACTGCTGGAACTCGTGCAGCCAGTAGTTCAGCAGGGTCTGCAGCAGCAGTGGGCAGTTCACCTACAATGCTATTCAATGATTCAATGAAGAAATCATTGAATGCATCCGGACTCGCAAACTCCAATTTTCTCACTGGCAAGGAACGATGAGAATTTATAACATCCCAGGCTGCCTTACAGCGGTTTGGAGCATTGTCAATTTTGGCTGCTGTTGCTACCTTCCTAGCCAACTCAACTTGCTTCTTGTAGATGGATTTAGCACGTCTATATCTCCTCCTGTCACCATCATCACCTCCTTCACACCTATTTTTTAGAGCCAACATAACTTCCTTGATCGCAGCAAGATCATCATTATACCACTCCTGATGACTCTTCATACGGCCCTGTCTCTTCTGTGGTCGCCGAGAGCTGTATGTCTTGAGAATTTCTGGAAAAAATTTATCAAATTTCTCCTGGAAGAATTTGAAGAAGTTCCCAAGTAAACCAGAGTCACCTGGGTTCTGAAATACTGCATCCCAAGATGTTCTCGCCACATTGTTGAGAGACGATCTAGCAACAGAGCAAAGCGAGAAAGAGATAGCTCTATCCACTTTGTTGAATGATAGACAAGAATGGCAATACAATTGCTAATCAAACACTGCCATTATAACGTGGACCTCACTATATTGTAGTCTGCTAACACGGGTTCAAACCCCGCCAATAGGTGCTTGATAAGATGATTCGATCATTGCACGTATTCATTAATTTCATCAATTCAATTCAAATTATTTTATTGTTGTGAACATCGATACAATGTATAACAAAGTCATATAAGCATAATAAAATAAAATATAAAAATATGAGAACAATACATAGATAATGAGATCAACATAATAAAATATAATATATCTATAAAAGACATATTACATCACATATTCAAAAATAATTCATTCCTGTTATAAGGACATTTTGTAACTCCCTCGCACAGACAAATGCTTATTTGTGCACATAAACAATTATATAAATTGAATTGCATATTTATACAATCAAAAATACTCCTTTAATGAGATGTGATGATAATTGGTGAAGTTTCAAATCAAATTTATTTGTTCCTTTGTAAGTATTTATTAAATACATACAATCATATAATATACACTATTATAAATTCATCAATAATACGAAAGTACAAGTCTTACTTACTTATGAAAAGATTAAAAATTATATTATGAATGTTTCACGTTGAGTAAGCCTTTTCCTTTACGTTTTTGTTCTTTCTCTTCATGTACCTTCAGAGTTATTACTTTATTGACTATTAAAAACCGAATTACCTTGTTATGAATACTGAAGTACATACAATTAATATAAATGCTACTATTTTCAGCGACAATAAATGTTACTAAAGCAACATTAATATGCCACCTTTAACTTACAACACTGAGAATTTTAAATTTGTAATTAGAAGGTTATTCAATTTATGAACCAGTAAAATAGATATTCTTTTACCTGTATAGGTTCATATGATGGTATATAACATAATTTATTATTATCTACAGTGATTGGAGAGATTGTAAACTATGAATTGAAGGTTAAGTAGTTGTGGATCATTGGGAATAAGTTAAATATTCATTATCAGTAATGAACCAGTGAAATAAAAAATAATTGTATACTTTCAACTGAAGTTTATATAATGGTTAACATATATCTACAATAAATAATACAAATTTTTAGAGAACTGAATCGATTATAGGTTATGTATTTGGGGATCATTGTTAGGAAGCTACAAATGAACATTTCTCACATTGGTAAAAGTTTGAATAACTATTGTCGAGATGATTGTAGAAATATAAAGTACATACCTTAATAGAAGGAGTTCCAGGGGCTGTAAGAGGAAATTTTGGTCTTTCCAAAGGCCTTGTTTCATTAAAAACAGGCTCTTCTAACCCTTCATCCTGATCAATAAGTTCTCCTTCTTCTGCTTCTTCTTGCATGGAATTGTTTCCTTCTTTTTCACCATGGTTGCTGCTACATTCTTCGTCAGTTTCCATTGCAACATCGCCATCATTTTCTAAATTTATTAAATTCCCTCCGTCACCCCTTGAATCCACTCTATCAACAAACGCCATTTTGAAAATCCAATACCACCGTCCACCATTGGCACTATACGACTATACATAATATATAGAACAATTTCCATATCACAGCACACGTTATCCAGTGGCATTGATACAATGTAATGCACATGCGCAGTTTATACATTTTTATACGGAATACGTTTTTATTTTAATTTTCTGTAATTATAATTTAATATTATTATGAAATTATCAATACGGTAATACATATTATTGTCATTGTGTATTATGTACAAACAAAAACTCAACCTCTTTTTTACCTTTGAAAATAAACATAACTTTTATAGGTTATTTTAATGTTGGCAATATCCACTTGATATTCCAATTCTATCACAGTATTATATAGTAATGAATTTTAATATCGTTTTATATCTATATAGAACAGAAGCTATAGGTATAACGTATGGTTAAAGCCGTATGTTCTATATATGTGTGGCTTGAAAGCGACAACCAAGAAGGTTCAACAAGAAAATCAGATACCAGGGCAGCAGAAAGGCATAGGAGTAAATTGAAACTTAGAGAGCCGTCTGTTAGTGGCGTCACTAATAAAATCAGTTCATTTATGACGTCTTTTTCCAATATGGAGACGAAAAAAGCAAATTGGTCGACCAAGCAACAGCTGTTGAGGTTGTTTTTTAATAGACTTTAGACTATTTTAAATAAAATAGATTACAATAAAGCTTTAAAAAATTATTTTGTTGTTGCAAAAATTATAGTATGTCAATTCATAATGCCAATGAAAACCAAAAGATGACCAGAATTGATGACGAAATAAACATTGGTCGACAAGTATCTTTTGTAATTATGTTTTAAACAAATAATATTTCTTTTCTTGTAGTTTTCTATTTTTTTGTGCTAATTTATATTATTTATTTTTGTGATTCAAATAAAGAAGGCTTTGAACGATATAAGCATGGCAGTGGATGAAAAGGAAAACATAACCTATACTTACTTGTTTGAACGTTTTATGTTTCATCACTGACACTGACGTTTTATGGTGGAAATTATTTGAACTCTTTCTGGTAAGATCCGATTATCGATTGAATAAGTTTTTATAATGTCATTAACTTAAGTTAAAGTTATTATTTTGTGTAAGTAAAAGCTGAATATTTCAGTTTTCTTATAGCCTAGTATCAAACCATTAATGTTAAAGTTGAGCTACACCTTTGTAAGTTCACGAATCTGCAAATTTTTTAAATTTATTTTCATAAGTGATTCAGTCTAATTTATTTTTTACAGATTGCAGTTTAAAAAACTACAAAAATGTCTTTGGCTGACGAACTGTTGGCAGATCTTGAAGACGATGACCATGAAGACAATTTTATGGAAACAGCAGAAATCAAAACTGAGGTTGAAAATGAGATTGGAAATATGGAAGAAGGTAAAACTTCATTCTTCAAATTTTATGTCAGGTATAAAATTAATTCGCATAGAGGAATGGCTGCTGTCGAGTGGTTTAGACACTGGTTTTGTAAACCAGAGACCCGGGTTCAAATCTTGGCCAAATCTTCTCGATAGAAATTAAAAACATTTTTCTCGGGCTACTCTCTTGTTTCCAATAGACACTGTCGGTCCTGGTTTCTTTAAAACAGTAGTTTACTTACATTTTGAGTGGAAACTGCTCACACCATAGCCTTGTTGCATGAGAAAATACAAGCTAATATTTCGGTAATTTCCTATTCTAATATTTAGTATTTAATTAATTAGGTCCATAAAAGGGATTACTAAAGTGAAGCCCACTGGGACACTAGCTTACTATTTATACTATTAGTTAGTTTGTATTTTCTCATACAATAGGTCCTGGGAGGCAGCTTGTTGAAGAATTTGAAGGCTATAACTGGCCTGTGATCGATGGCGGCGTCTCCTGGGGACATCCAACAGCCTGGTGTTGTGGTAGTGAATGTCACTACGGGCAGTCAAGCTATTCAAATCTTCATTCGTAGGACCATTAGCCAGCCAGATGCGCTGGGTAGGTCATCACGTCAATATACATATTTCACACAAGAGTTTTTGACAACACTGTCACGTCAAAAATTAAAACATAATGGCATAGAATGGCTAAACACGGTGATGGCCACTAAATATCAACTATAGTCTCCTGAAAAAATTGAGTGAAGATTTTGTTTGGTACGCAGCCAGGACTTGAGTCTCCTCTTAAACTCACTGTCACTCAAATGACGCACAGATAGAGGTAGAACGTTAAACATTTTAATAGCGATATTAGGATAACAGTTCTGAGCCTACATTGAGGAACATTGACTTCGAGAGCATTTCGAAGTGAGTAGGCACTCTGCGACCTCCTCAGATTCACTGTCAGATTGGTATTCCAGATACCAACCAGGGAAGCAAAGATAAACTGGCTAAAAACTGTCAGGCCCGGTTTCCGAGCTCGAGATTTAGCCAAGTCCTAGACTTTAAACAGCTGGAGTCAGAAAATTGACTTTCCAAAACGGGGCGTAGTCGCAACTTTTATAACAGTAGTCGTAGTTTTTAATTTCTCATTTCTATAATTGGAAACGTTTTTCCTTGACGAAATTAGACATTCCTAAATAATTCTAAATAGCTGAAACTTTACACTATTTTCTCTTTATTTTATTTTGTGTTCAATTTTCTAGTATTTCGAAATTTAATTCAAACGTGACTATGACAATGACTGCGACTACGCCCCGTTTTGGAAAAGCAATTTTCTGACTCCAGCTGTTTAAAGTCTAGGACTTGGCTAAATCCCGAGCTCGGAAACCGGCCCTAGGAATCCCGAGTCTGACGAAGAGTGACCTACGGTGCTCCAGATGACCACTGGATGACAATATCCAAACTGCCTTCTGCAGCAGAAAATACTCTTACAGTGTGAGTGTCTCAATAGCAGTATTCCATGGATAATATGGCTATTGAACAGTGAATAATAGGCCATAATCAAATGCTCCTCAATCAGCGAGCACCTCATTCTGTATCCCAATAATAACCAACCTTGAGGATGATAACCGATGAACTATGCTTTTATTTGTTTAATACGACACTTTATTAATTCACACAATAATAAGTACGTCATCGAAATGTATTATAATAAGGCAATGTGTACACTCAAGTAATATCTATGATTATTTGCAGAAATAAAAGGCGTAAGCCTGAAACAGCTGGCCAAGCTGAGAAGTTCAGAAAGGCTGCAAACGATATTAACTGAAATGGATCACTACCAGAAAATGATGAACGACAAGAGCAGTATTGTCGGCCCTCTAGAGGCAGATCCTGAGTATCAGTTGATTGTCGAAGCCAATAATTTGGCCGCTGATATTGATTCCGAAATAGGTATGTGCTTCATTCGTAGGACCATTAGCCAGCCAGACGCGCTGGGTAGGTCATCACGTCAATATACATAGAATTTCAACATTAACAACAATTCAATTTAGATACTCCTGAATTGAGTACAGGCTCATAGAAATTGAATATCTCTTCAGTTCTCTCTTGAAGTCTGCACCCTCCTTCTCTCTGACATCAATCGGCAGCTTGTTGAAGAACTTTGCTCCCATGTATGATGGCCGTTTTTCAAAGAAGTGTCTCCTGTGCTGATGAAGTGCATATGTTCTCCTTGAGCGTGTATGATACCGGTGCATATATACGACATATTTCACACAAGAGTTTTTGACAACACTGTCACGTCAAAAATTGAAACATAATGGCATAGAATGGCTAAACACGGTGATGGCCACTAAATATCAACTATAGACTCCTGAAAAAATTGAGTGAAGATTTTGTTTGGTACGCAGCCAGGACTTGAGTCTCCTCTTAAACTCACTGTCACTCAAATGACGCACAGATAGAGGTAGCACGTTAAACATTTTAATATGCGATATTAGGATAACAGTTCTGAGCCTTACTTAGCCTACATTGAGGAACATTGACTTCGAGAGCATTTCGAAGTGAGTAGGCACTCTGCGACCCTCTCAGATTCACTGTCAGATTGGTATTCCAAATACCAACCAGGGAAGCAAAGATAAGCTGGCTAAAAACTGTAAGGGCCGGTTTCCGAGCCCGAGATTCAGCCAAGTCCTAGACTTTAAACAGCTGGAGTCAGAAAATTGGCTTTCCAAAACGGGGCGTAGTCGCAACTTTTATAACAGTAGTCGTAGTTTTTAATTTCTCATTTCTATAATTATTGGAAACGTTTTTCCTTGACGAAATTAGACATTCCTAAATAATTCAAAATAGCTGAAACTTTACACTATTTTCTCTTTATTTTATTTTGTGTTCAATTTTCTAGTATTTCGAAATTTAATTCAAACGTGACTATGAGAATGACTGCGACTACGCCCCGTTTTGGAAAAGCAATTTTCTGACTCCAGCTGTTTAAAGTCTAGGACTTAGCTAAATGCCGAGCTCGGAAACCGGCCCTAGGAATCCCGAGTCTGACGAAGAGTGGCCTACGGTGCTCCAGATGACCACTGGATGACAATATCCAAACTGCCTTCTGCAGCAGAATAATACTCTTACAGTGTGAGTGTCTCAACAGCAGTATTCCATGGATAATATGGCTATGGAACAGTGAATAATAGGCCATAATCAAATGCTCCTCAATCAGCGAGCACCTCATTCTGTATCCTAATAATAACCAACCTTGAGGATGATAACCGATGAACTATGCATTATTTGTTTAATATGTGGCGTGCGTGGCGAGCATGACAGTGCTCTCCAGTAGAGCTGCCACCACCAGGTTTTTTGGGTCCTGGGCCCTGCTACTTTTATAGGATAATATTATTAAATAAATACGCAAATTCACCAAAACAATCTCACTCTATTGAAAAAAATCCCATAACAAACATCTATACTCTCTCTCTCTAAACATAATCACTCCTCAATCACATTACTAAAAACTACATCTCACTATCTCAAACACAACCTTCCTCTAGCGCGTCTCGGAACGTTCTCCCCCTAGTTTCGCCTCTACGCGGTCATCACTCTCTCAGCTCACCAGTTCAAAAGTCCAATTTGGTGGCCTGAGTGATGACTCCGCTATTCTAATAATTAATATCCTATGAGAGCGGGGTGTTTGAATTGTTACAAATACGACACTTTATTAATTCACACAATAATAAGTACGTCATCGAAATGTATTATAATAAGACAATGTGTACACTCAAGTAATATCTATGATTATTTGCAGAAATAAAAGGCGTAAGCCTGAAACAGCTGGCCAAGCTGAGAAGTTCAGAAAGGCTGCAAACGATATTAACTGAAATGGATCACTACCAGAAAATGATGAACGACAAGAGCAGTATTGTCGGCCCTCTAGAGGCAGATCCTGAGTATCAGTTGATTGTCGAAGCCAATAATTTGGCCGCTGATATTGATTCCGAAATAGGTATGTGCTTTATTCTTATTGAAGTATGTATGATCACATTAAATACGTATTAAGTGCACGTCGAATCGTGCATCAGCCGAGAAACAAAATGTGTGATACTACTTAGAAATGTCGTAGAACATAAAAATATTGGTGACTAGCAGGTAACCCGTGCTCCGCAAGGGTCCAATTAAAAACTAGACCTACTGTAATCTTGAAGAATTTAAAGAGGTCTATAACCATCCTTGGTAAATTAAGAATCGATATGCAACATTTCAAGTTAATTAGTCCAGTAGTTAAGACGTGATGATGCGCCATTCGTGAATTTCCTATCCCGTACCTGAATAAGCCAATTCTTTCCTTCATGAAATAAAAACACTCATATTTCGTCAAATTCTACAGTTTTACCTGGTACAGGACCATGGTTTCGTGACCACACAGGTCACATTTTCAAGCTGGTCACATTTTCTTTCCTTTATTATATTATGAATGAATGAATGAATTTTATTTGCCAAAAACAAAATACAAAAAATAAATATAAGTATAATGCTACTGCACTTGAACCAAGATACATACATTTATTTAATCTATATATATAAAAGCGAAATGGCACTCACTCACTCACTGACTGACTGACTGACTGACTCACTCACTCACTCACTCGCATAACTAAAAATCTACCGGACCAAAAACGTTCAAATTTGGTAGGTATGTTCAGTTGGCCCTTTAGAGGCGCACTAAGAAATCTTTTGGCAATATTCCAACTCTAAGGGATGTTTTTAAGGGTTTAAAGTTCGTCTTTTAGCATGTATATTCTTCTTCTCCCAATCTCTTAATTATAATTGAAATTTCCATATCATATGTTACTATAGAACTATAATCTAGATAGAGTACCTCTTCGAAACAGTTGTTAACTGGCAACTAAATTAATAATTTTGTCAGGTTGGTATTAAGTTGAGTTGAATTTGTTAGGTTGGCACCAAGTTGAAGATTTAAATGCATTTATCGCGGAAAAATAATTGATTGGGCACTGCTACTTCAATCCTGGGAATATTATATTACTAGCCGTCAGGCTCGCTTCGCTCGCCATATCCGTTTAGCCAGACGTTTAGTCTGACCCCCGACTGGATTGTCCTAACATATGATAAAAATGCTCAAATGAAAAATGCAGGCGAGCGAAGCGAGCCTGCTGATCTCATTCTTGGACGATCCAGTTGGGGGTCCAGGGGGCGGAGCCCCCTGGCTAGACGTATATGGCGAGCGAAGCGAGCCTGACGGCTAGTTAGATATAATAACGAAATGATATTGTTAAGGATTACATGCCATCTATTGGTAATTGTGTAAACTACTTCAATTATGAAACGCAAGTCATCTCCTCTCCTTTCCTTTTTCTTGACCTTGGTTTTGTGTGGGGAGCCAGTACCCGTTCTGACGTCTTCATGTCAACACATCGTTCGGGTCATCTCGCCAATAATTGGCTATTACGTGACGTTCTCACTTCAACTTCCCCTAAGTTTCATTCCTATCTATACAGTCATATTTGCTCAATAGTTAATAAACTCGGTCCTCCGTAAATCTCATAGTGCTATCTTTCACAGATATCCTTTATATTATAAATAACAGTTATAAAATGAAGATTCAATTTATGTTCATATGCATAAGTACAGTAGGTGAGACAAAAACACCGACAAAAGGAAGATTCCTTTACTATAGATATAGATAAACGTTATGGCGACAGATGAAAAAGAAGTGTTGCCTACTATATTGCTTTTACGATTCATATCTAATGAGTTTTAGGCTTAGTGCTCTATCCGCTACACTAGAAGCTAAGCAATTGCAACTTAATAAGCACTCTCTACAGTAGCCCTGTATTTTTACTTGAAGTTTTAAGAACCCTGCGGCCTGGTTGCACAAAAGCCTGTTAAATTTAAATAAATAAGATTTTATTGCCGTTAAATTCTTAGAATAATAGGCAAAGTCAAATATTGATTATAGTAAGACAATTTCAACTGTGATCTTTGACCGTCATTTAATCACCATCAAAATTTAACAGACTTATGTAGCCGGGCCAGCGTCACTGATTTTTATGATGAATTTCAAGGAAAATATTGCTTAAAATATGACACCAGGATTTAAAAGAACATGCTGTATTATAATAATATTTTATCAAAAGCTGGCCACTTTTGATAAAAGATTATTATAATACAACATGTTCTTTTAAATCCTGGTGTCATATTGAAAATAGGATTTGTCTCTTCTAAAGATCCGAGTCTGTTTCTTCCTCAATATCTTTCAAAGTATGATATTGTCCTACTCGAAGTTGAAACGATGCATCTCCATTTTATAATTGACAGCGTTGTGTAACAAACTCTATGTTTGTTCCATGACGAACCCTATGGAACTTTATGAAACTTCGGAATCAGTTCCAAGAATTATCTTCTACCAAATTGGTATATCTCCATTTTTCATAATTGACAGCTTTGTGTAACAAGCTCTATGTTTGTTCCATGACGAACCCTATGGAACTCCATGAAACTTTGGAATCAGTTCCAAGAATTATCTTGTACCAAATTGGTATATCTTCTTTCTTTAATTATGGGTAATACCATAGTCCTATCTATACAGTCATATTTGCTCAATAGTTAATAAACTCGGTCCTCCGTAAATCTCATAGTGCTATCTTTCACAGATATCCTTTATATTATAAATAACAGTTATAAAATGAAGATTCAATTTATGTTCATATGCATAAGTACAGTAGGTGAGACAAAAACACCGACAAAAGGAAGATTCCTTTATTATAGATATAGATAAACGTTATGGCGACAGATGAAAAAGAAGTGTTGCCTACTATATTGCTTTTACGATTCATATCTAATGGGTTTTAGGCTTAGTGCTCTATCCGCGATGACTCTAGCTACACTAGAAGCTAAGCAATTGCAACTTAATAAGCACTCTCTACAGTAGCCCTGTATTTCTACTTGAAGTTTTAAGAACCCTGCGGCCTAGTTGCACAAAAGCCTGTTAAATTTAAATAAATAAGATTTTATTGCCGTTAAATTCTTAGAACAATAGGCAAAGTCAAATATTGATTATAGTAAGACAATTTCAACTGTGATCTTTGACCGTCATTTAATCACCATCAAAATTTAACAGACTTATGTAGCCGGGCCTGCGTCACTGATTTTTATGATGAATTTCAAGGAAAATATTTCTTTCTGATAGTCAAGTGGCCAGCTTTTGATAAAAGATTATTATAATACAACATGTTCTTTTAAATCCTGGTGTCATATTGAAAATAGGATTTGTCTCTTCTAAAGATCCGAGTCTGTTTCTTCCTCAATATCTTTCAAAGTATGATATTGTCCTACTCGAAGATGAAACGATGCATCTCCATTTTTCATAATTGACAGCGTTGTGTAACAAGCTCTATGACGAACCCTATGGAACTCCATGAAACTTCGGAATCAGTTCCAAGAATTATCTTCTACCAAATTGGTATACCTCCATTTTTCATAATTGACAGCTTTGTGTAACAAACTCTATGTTTGTTCCATGACGAACCCTATGGAACTCCATGAAACTTCGGAATCAGTTCCAAGAATTATCTTGTACCAAATTGGTATATCTTCTTTCTTTAATTATGGGTAATACCATAGTCCTGGCTTTCAGCCTTGTTGGATTTGACTAGAAACTTATAAATAACATTCATTAATATATTTTTTCCTATATAAGCATAAATTATGTAAGTAATCCATGTTTGTTTCAGTTATAATACATAGATTCGTCCGTGACAAGTACTCGAAAAGGTTTCCCGAGCTGGAGTCGCTAGTGGTCCAGCCATTGGAGTACATGATGTCTGTCAGAGAACTGGGAAATGACCTAGATCAGGCCAAAAACAATGAGACGTTGCAGCAGTATTTGACACAGGCTACCATAATGGTGGTATCAGTCACAGCATCCACCACTCAGGGGTAAGTTCCTTTTTTAAGACTAGCTCCAATTATGGAGTATTTCAGTACAAGGTCACCTAGTCAGTACAAGGTGCGCCAGAGAAACTTACTTACTTACTGCGGTGGCCACTCGTACCCCAGTCGGTACTTAGCCTCATCAACTAAGCCTCTCCAGAGATTTCGGTCACCCGCGTCCTCCTCTTTTAGGCTCATCCTCATATCTTTTCGGACCTGGTCCCACCATCTAGTTTTTGGCCTTGCAGCTGGTCTCCTTCCTTTAGGATTATTCCTCAGTACACTGTTTGTCAGAGCGCTTTCTTCTTTCCTCAGAATGTGTCCCGTCCCGTTTGGTAGAGAGTTAGTGGGGAGGATATTTTTAATTTCTTTCCGAAGAATGGACATTGATATGTCCAAAGCTCCGCCAATTTATGTAGATGCATAACAATATGATTATTATCTATAGTTATTATATTACAAATTGCTTTTTCATATCATATACAGTTCAATAATTATTTTTCTTAGTCTATATTATGTAAATTCATCTATAATTTTGCTGTATTGTAAGCTATTGTATATAAGTGTATAAGCCAGTATATATTGTAATCTACATAAATAAAGTACTCAATCAATCAATCAATCAGTCCACCGTAACCTTCTGCTTTTAATCTCACCCACTATGTCTGCTTCATTGAATAATTGGCGTATTTCATAGTTGTGCTTGATTCTCCAAACTCCGGTCTCTAGTGTTGGGCCAAAAAATTTTCGAAGAATCTTCTTTTCAAAAACAATGGCCTTTTTTTCTTCTTTTTTATTCAGTATCCTTGTTTCTGAAGCATATAGTAGTACTGGGGCCTATTTCACAAAGGTACAAGTATTGTTACCAACCATGGTTACGAACAAGTACTTGTAGTTACAAGTTTACAAGTACTCACGTTTCACAAAAATTTATGATCTACAAGTTTACAATTTTACAAGTCTACAAGTACTTCAATAGTAAACATAACCTATTTTCATGATGATTTCCTTTTTCATCCTTTATAAAGGTTACTTGTACTTTTCAATAATTACTTTGAAAATATTTGAAAGCAATATAATGTTTTTGTACAGTCTACTTCATTTATTGCTGAATTTGTGACCTACACAGTATATGTACTCTGTATATATATATAGTAAATGTACTATATATAATGTATACTATATATACTATAGTACACATAACCTATGAGGTAACACATTAATAACTATTTTGGAAATTTATTAAATTCAATTTCCTGATGCATATATTTCCAAAATAATGAATTTTAGAGGAATATAGGGCATTTTTGATTATTAGAAATATTTATTGAATATTTAAAATCATTTTAATGATCACTTGTAAATCCTTTACATAGCTTTCCACTTCGGTAGAAATTTCATAGTTACGAACAAGTAATTTCGACAAAAATTGTTGGCTACAATGAAAATCTTTGTGAAACACTTGTTCGTAACAAGCAAATCACTTGTAAACTTGTAGAAATTCATTGTAACTACAAGTTTACAATTCTGCTTTTGTGAAACGCTAGTAATCAGCTGTTCTCCAAAACCATGGTTGGCAACAAGACTTGTAACCTACTTGTACCTTTGTGAAACGGGCCCCTGGTCTTATGATGGTTTTGTATAGTCTTAGTTTTGATGTATGTGAGAGGAGTCTTGAGCTAAGCAGTTTATTGCATGCATAAAAGCTTTTATTTGCCGATCTTATTCTGTTGGTCACTTCCAGTTCTTCTGAGTTGTTGTGCGTGAGTGTCACTTCCAAGTACGTCAAAGTTTCTGTATTTTTAAAATTATAGTCTCTTACTTTCAGAGATTGTTCATTGTGTCCGTTTATATTTTGAACTCTACTTATCTGCATGAGCTTGGTTTTATTTTCATTTATTTTTAGTCCTACATATTCAGTTTCTTCAATCAAAATATTTGTCAGGTATACAAAGTCTTCTTCTTTCTCAGCTATTACAACAATGTCGTCTGCAAAAGCCAGAATATTTATATTTACTCCTTCATTTGTACTTTTGACTCTTTCTAGTGCTTCTTCTAAGGCTATGTTAAATAATGTTGGCGACATTCCATCTCCTTGTCGTACTCCAGCATTAACTTCAAAACTGCTTGTGGTTTTTCCTTTTACTTTGCATCTTGAGTGTAGAGTACTAAGCTTAGCTAGCCGTATCAATTTACTTGGTATCCCAAAACTTTCCATTTTAGAAACTTACTTATTTGAAAAAATTCCCGCGCGGTGAATTGGTCGTGTAGAGTGGCAGGAGGGGGCGCATCTGGAAGAGTATCGAAAGAGTGAGACAGTCAGTTGTGCGTTCTCCCCGGCGTTCGGCTCGCAAACACGCAGCTGCTATGGCAATTTCTGACTCCACTGTTCGACGAATTTTCCACGAAGATCTTCAATTTCATCCCTATAAATTGGCTGTTGTTCAAGAACTAACTGAACGCGATTTTGTTGCCCGCCAAAAAGCATGTGATATGCTGATTGACAACCTGCCTGAAGACGCGGTAATTTTTTCAGTGATGAGGCTCATGTGATTTTCTTTGGGTTATTTTAAATCCCTGGTTTATGTCGATCGACAACGGTCACAGCACACTTCAAGAACAACATTCGCGACGCCATTGCCAACATACCAATATTGGTATACTGCAACGAGTGGATAAAAATTTCAAAAATCAGTGTATGCGTTCCTATTGTGTCCATCAGTGTATGTATCCTAATTTATGTCTTGAGAATTAGGGCCGGCTTCCAAGCTCGGGATTTAGCTAAGTTCTACACTTTGAACAGCTGAGTCAGAAAATTGGCTTTTCGAAACGGGGCGTAGTCGCAGTCTACGTTTAAATTAAATTTCGAAAAAAACTAGAAAATTTAACACAAAATAAAATAAAGAGAAAATAGTGTAGAGTTTCAGCTATTTTTAATTATTTAGGAATGTTTCATTCCGTCAAGGAAAAACGTTTCAAATTATAGAAATGAGAAAATGAGGATTATCATGAAAACTGCGACTACGCCCCGTTTCGGAAAGCCAATTTTCTGACTCCAGCTGTTTAAAGTCTAGAACTTGGCTAAATTGCGACCTCGGTAACCGGCCCTAACAACTACTAGGACTATCGGCTTGAGTTGACTATGAAATTCGGAACACAAAAGCCCTACTTAGGGATATCCTCTAGTGCTGGATAGTAGTAGTTATTAGGCTACTAAGAAATCCTTTTTGTTCACTTAATGAATTTTTAGAATTGCAAAGTATTGTGCTCTAAACTGTATAAAATATGTATGTGTGTGAAATTCGAACTGTATCATCAAGAGTAGCATTTTAAAAATTGTGACATTTCTATTAATTTGAGACATTTTCATTCATAACAAATTATTATTAACAAAGAGTCTTACGAATCTCTTGTAAGAATAAATAAAATATTGGAATTATCGACTATTCAATTGAATTAATTAAATTAACTTGTGATTTTTTTTAGATATGGACTTAATATTTTTCCTATTTTAATGTTACTTAATTATAGCCTAATTATGTAAATTTAGACAAGGTCATGTTTCAACCCATTACTTTATATCTTTATAAAGTGACTTCATGTATGTTGTGTGTTGAATTAGAATTAGAATATGACGTTGTCTGTAACTATGATCAGTTGAATGACAATAAAATCATATTTATTTATTTTATTTTATTATAGGCAATAGTATGTAATAATATAAAGTTTTGTATCATTTATGTCCACATTTCAATTCAGTTGTGTTTTTTTTTTTGTTTGCAGGCAAATATTGAACGAACAAGAGCTGCAAGAGATCCAGGAGGCGTGTGATATGGCCGCGGAACTGAATACGTTCAAGTTGCGTATCTACGAGTACGTGGAGAGCAGAATGACTTTCATTGCGCCCAATGTAACCGCCATTGTTGGAGCATCTACCGCTGCTAAAATCCTAGGTAACAAATCACTCCTTCCTATAGTGAGGTATTGCTATCCTTGTCTATCATTCAACAAAGCGGATAGTGCTATCTCTTTCTCGATTTGCTCTGTCGCCAGATCGTCTTTCAACAATGTAGAATTAATAATTAACAATATTTTTTGTGTAGTTGAGAAGTTGATATTGTGGTAATTATTCATATTGAATGAAAAAACCCACAGATTTCTGTGGTTTTTGACAATTTCTTAGTCTTTTTCATTCAAAATTAACAATATACTAGGCAGTAGGCCTCACCTATAATACCGGTGGGCTAACTAAAGCATGGACGATGTTTGGGATGTTCAGAAACTTTTAAAGTGTCATTTCGGTTGTAATTTGTGTTTCTTATACGGTAATATCTAAAAAATATTTAATTAATTCAAAAATACATTTTTAAATTAATTATACGACTTCTGTACTGAAGTATTTTGATAGAATGAAGAAAAAAGATGTCACATCTGTACAGTCACTGTCAAAAATTAAAATAAAAAGTTTCTGGCCAACTGACAACATTGCAAAGCTAGAGAGAGATAACGATATCTGCTTTGTTGTATGATAGACAAGGATAGCAACACTATTGTCAATCGTATAATGTCATTATAACGTGGACCTCACTGTAGGCATACTATTTCACATTTATTTATTTATCACATTGTGTACAAAATACTTGACATGAAGAAAAGCACAACAGGCTCATGCCCAAAACTGTCCCATTTCCAATTTATACTATACTGTCCAAATCAAAATGGTTGTTATGTCACTTTCACTTTTCAAAATACAATTTACGCTCTTCAATACTCAGATAAACGAGCCAATTTTGATTAAAATAGATACTATTAGAGTCTAAAATCTAGAACAGTAACTTGATAGTTTTTCAAAAAATCTAAATCTTCAATGAAACTAGAAATTTTTGAGCTAAAAACTTTATATTTTTCAGGTGTAACTACTTTAATAAAGACACTATTCTATTGTACTATTTCAGGTGTTGCTGGAGGGCTATCAAAGCTTTCCAAGATGCCAGCTTGCAACGTGTTGATGCTTGGATCACAGAAGCAAACTCTGTCGGGATTTTCTCAGACAGCCTCTCTGCCACACACTGGATTCATCTACTATGCCACCATTGTACAGGACACTCCACCTGTAAGTTGTAAAAAACATTATTCAACTTATCTCCATCACTCAATAGTTCACTTTAATGTTTTATAAATGCATATATTGTATTAAAACGTCGAAGCTTTTAAAGTGTATGGTCATAGAGAAAATATAGAGTTTCACCCATCTCTGATCTCTGGTAGAGAGTTACTGGGAAGGATATTTTTAATATTCTTTCCAAAGAATGGACATTGGAAGTATACAATTTATGTAGATGCATTAAAATATTATATTGTATAGTTATTCCAAATTGATTTTTTTCATATCATTGTACAGTTCAATAATAATTATTTTCTTAGTTAATGTTTTGTAAATATTCATCTAAAACTTTGCTGTATTGTAAGCTATTGTATTCTATATATATAAAAGCGAAATGGCACTCACTCACTGACTGACTGACTCACTCACTCACTCACTCGCATAACTAAAAATCTACCGGACCAAAAACGTTCAAATTTGGTAGGTATGTTCAGTTGGCCCATCAGAGGCGCACTAAGAAATCTTTTGGCAATATTTTAACTTTAAGGGTTGTTTTTAAGGGTTTAAAGTTCGTCTTTTAGCATGTATATTCTTCTTCTCCCAATCTCTTAATTATAATTGAAATTTCCATATCATATGTTACTATAGAACTATAATCTAGATAGAGTACCTCTTCGAAACAGTTGTTAACTGGCAACTAAATTAATAATTTAAGTTTGTTTAATAATAATTTAAATAATTTAAACCATGGTCGTGTACCAAATTAAAGTGTAGAAAACTGACAACATCTATGTGTTTTTATTTCATCATGGAACGTTTCTACAACATCGACCACAACTCAGTTGAAGATTTAAATAATGGTTTAACTTTGTTAGGTTGGCACCAAGTTGGAGATTTGAATGCATTTATCGCGGAGAAATTGATTGGGCACTGCTACTTCAATCCTGGGAATATTATATTACTAGCAGTCAGGCTCGCTTCGCTCGCCATATCCGTTTAGCCAGCCGTTTAGTCTGGACCCCGACTGGATTGTCCTAACATATGATAAAAATGCCCAAATGAAAAATGCAGGCGAGCGAAGCGAGACCCCCGATCCAGCCGGGGGTCCAGGGGCGGAGCCCCCTGGCTAGACGGATATGGCGAGCGAAGCGAGCCTGACGGCTAGTAGTGTATAAGCCAGTATTATTGTAATCTACATAAATAAAGTACTCAATCAATCAATCAATCTGTTGGGTTTTTCTTTTTGCCCCTCCGAAACTTTGCAGGGTCAAAAGCCTCACATCTCCCAAGAGGTTTCGCTTGAATGACCGCCCTTCTTTGAGCAGTGGTGAGGTTTGGTCTCTCCACCTGCCGACTCGTGACCTACGTGAGTTCCAATCCTGGCCTTTTTTGTAGGTCCTTCCGCTGAAGGAGGGGTCGCCAAACTGCCTCAAGGGCGCCCGGCCATCCTTGACCCACATTTGTGCCTGGAGTTTCACCCATCCCTGGTCCCTTGGTTTTTTCTTTTTGTGTTCCTGAATCACCTATTTCAGATTGAGGAAGCTGCCCTGGTGGGGCGGATCCGATGGGTTTGAAGGCAAAGCAACTTCTGGAGTTGCCTTGGGTTTTGGTTTGTTCATGTGATTCCCTCGAACAGCTGGGGAAGTGGAGTCAACCCAGACAGAGGCCCGCATGTCCAGGCAAGGCTGTATACTGCAGGCACCGTTAGAGATACCATATAAAAGCATCCCCCATAAGCACGGTCCACATCACACCTTGGGTTGGCCTAAGAAGAGTATGGCCAAGGAAGGCCTACAGATAGAGAAAGAAAGGAAGAATGGCACAAATCCAAGTCAATGGAAAAAGTGCTATTCTAGAAATGAAAAGCTCCAAGGCATATTAAGAAGGAAAAGAAGGGTTTTGGAAAAAGAGCTTTGGAAAGGGGTCACCTTTTAGTCGCCTCCACAGGGATACTGTGGGTGTATTCTGGTTTTCAACAAATTGATGGGTACGATGTTCGACTCAAAGCTCCCCCAACCCACATGGGGCACGTTACGCCATAGCTTAACCGGTTTAATAATGCCTCGTAAATGTGAATGATAATTAATTGATAGTTTGTCTGTTTGCACAGGATCTGAGACGGAAAGCGGCAAGACTGGTTGCTTCGAAAACGACGCTGGCGTCGCGTGTGGACGCCGCACATGAAGCCAAACGAGGAGAAGTCGGCATCAAGTTCCGCGAAGAAATCGAGAAGAAAATCGACAAACTAACCGTAAGAAGAATTTTCCAAGGGCACTTTACACCCTATAGTGAAGTCCACGTTATAATGACAGTGGAGAAAGGTAGGAGATCAACGTTACCGATCCTCTGTCTTGACAATGCCTTATATAGATGATATCTGATACACGTTTATTGAGTGATATTAACTGTTCATTCTTGAAAAAAAAAATACTCAATTATATTTTATGAAGCAAGAATTTATATTTTTCAAATGAATTTTCATAATTAAGATGAAATATTTCGTGAATTAATTTTAAATTCTACATTGTTAAAAGACGATCTGGCAACAGAACAAAGCGAGAAAGAGATAGCGCTATCCGCTTTGTTGAATGATAGACAAGGATAGCACAAACACTGCCATTGGAACGTGGACCTTACTGTAGTATGTGATAGTATAGATATGTATAGTGATATACATAGTGATATGTATAGTATACTATGTATATAGTATAGACCATGATGAGCAGTTAACAGTATTTTTCATGCATTGTTAATTAGATATTGTGTTAAGAGAACAAATATAAGATGAGATATGAAGTCTATTTATTAAACATAGTATATCATACAGTACAATACAATAAGCAGTTGAACATCGTCAGAAAATATAATCTAGAATATGTTATTGAAAGAAACCTCAAATCAATTAAATATAAAATTAGAGAACACAATTAAACCGAGATAATTAAAACAATGTGCCTATACCTGTATTTATTTCTACATAGACCAAAAGTTAACATGGGAGCCTCATTGTAGAAATGTTTGTGGCAAGCTCTCAAAGTCTATTCACCTCATAAGATGTCTCAAGAGTCAACTGTCGAATGAGTATTTGCGTATGGCTTATTTCAGTTTGTTCCACAGTCTTCTGTCATATGGTCACGTATACATACAGTATGGAAACTTGGCTAGTACCCTGACGCAAAAATCCGCCATCTTGTTAGGAAGCGCCGCATTGTAATAGTATTGATGGTAGGTTCGGATCACTTTAATAATCCGGATCAATTATTGATCTCGTTCACTGCCACGAGCCAATCAGAAGACCAGGATTGGAAATCCTAAGGTCAAGTGACGTGTCTAGTATTTGCGTCATGTAAAAAGCATTGGTTAGATAGGCGTTTGATTACAAGTTCCCATTCTGTACCTATTCTGTGATATGGTATCCTACACTGGGCTGGAAGTAGTCATGTTTCTGGCGTTCTTCTTCTCCAGAAAAAAGCTGTGAGGATAATAGTGGGGACCACTTTCAGGGAACATTGAAAACCGTTATTTGTTTCTCTTGGAATATTAACGGTTTACAACCAATATATTTATGTTGTTGCCCAATATATACATAAAAATAAGAGTAAAATGTACACAAGAGGTATGGTTCATTCATACAAGACCCGCCAAAGACAACAACTTGATACCCAACGTACACGATTAACCAAAGTACAGAAGTCCCATCACGTCTTGGAAACAAAGGTCTACAATAGGTTGCCAGAGCCAATAAAAAATTATCTAGTATCTTTGTTCGGCAAATCACTATTTGATCTTCTGTGTGACTGTGTGCAAACCCCTTCTATTCTTTGGAGGAGTTTTTCACACATTCTTTATAATAAATTAAGTGTTATGAATATTCTGTTGACGTTGCTGATGACTGTATTGTCCGATAGCAAAAGAATTAAATCTATCTAATTATATATATATATATATATATATATATATTATATATATATATATATATATATATATAACTTGTAAGTGTCAATGTGTACTAAGGATTACAGAAATCGTTTACTCTATAGTAAGAAGTCTTTGCAACGAGAAATAAAAAAAATTCTTATCTCTTTTCTACTAACATACCGGCATTTGACAACGGTGTTGTTGATAACGATCTGGGCTGTGTTGCATGCTAAAATACAAAGTAGGCTAATATTTTAGTAGTCAGCTGGTTATTTGATCATATAACAAAATGAAGGGATAGATTATAATAATGTATTAGTCTATCTTTAGAATTGTGTGGTCTAGATTTAGATGTGATTGCTTTTCACATGGACAACTGTATGTTGCGTGTCCCCGAGTCGGCAAACCATAGTCTTTATATTAACGCAGACAGTGGAAAAACAAAAAATATTGTATATAAACAAGTATTGCAAAATTAAACTTATATGAAATGTATTCTTTGTTTTTTCCTCATTTCTCAACCATTCGCAACAGAGAGTGAGAATAGGAAAAATCTGAGTGCAGAAGAAGGCCTTCCTGTAAAATTCGGCGTGCCACAAGGAACAGTTCTTGTCCGATACTGTACCTCATCTTTGTGATTAAATGCACACTCGACATTGGTGGCAAGATTATGTCTTTGCCGACGACACAGCTGTGATATTTCAAGGCAACAACTGGAACGAGACTTTCATAACCGCTGAATTAGGCATGGAAAAATTACACTTTGCTCCACAGTAAATCCTGACTCTCATTCATCAAAAACTAATTTCTAGCATTTTCACTGACGGACTCCAAAAAACCTGTACGAAATACAATCAAGTTACATCACTGCAAAATAAATCGCATAGACTGCAATTGTCCATCAGTAGAACGAACAGATAATATAAAATATTTAGGAGCTATAATAGACGACTTACTTTGGTGGGACAAACACATCATACAGCAAACACAAAACTCAGGAAACTGGTTTACAGTTTCATTCAACTCCGACAGATACTCACACTGGATCGTTAAAAATTGTATATCACGCATTGGTAGAGTCAATAGCAAGATATGAATCCTGCATGGGAGCTACGTATTTCTGCCTATCAATCCTTTTTTAAAGTCCAGAAACTCATCCTCAGAATAATGGGACAAACATCCACTCTACCCTTCAGATTCTCTATATGAAGAGCTCCACTACTGAGCATCCGACAAATTTACATTCACAAATTACTCACATTCATCAGAAAACCCGCAGTTCTTTCTCAACATGGACCACACCCACAGCACGCGAAGAAGAATATTGATCTAGCAGTCCCCAGTCTGACAACTGCCGCCCAGAGAACAGTCACATACTTAGGACCAAAGATTACAACAGGCTGCCAATGGACATCAAGGAAATGGTACTGGTTAAATATTTAAAGCAAAAACAAAACTTGGATAATTGAAAATAGAATAAATTATAGTGAAGACCTTATTACAAACTAGATATTATGAATTTATTAATTCATTTTTTTTAATCATCTTTTAAGAGACTATTCTCAAATATTTTTTTCTTTTAGAATCTAATTATTTTCCATCAATAATTTTCTATTTTATATATAGGTATCATTTACTCATTTTATTTCTTTTTTCTAAAAATTTTGCTTTTTTTCATTTTATTTCTCACATAAACATTATTTTTCCTTTTAGTTTTGTAATTGCACAATAACCAGATTTAACAGCTCACATAACACAGATGTTCATAATTTATTTAACAAGCATAATATTTGTGGTTGCCCAATATATACATAAAAATAAGAGTAAAATGTACACAAGAGGTATGGTTCATTCATACAAGACCCGCCAAAGACAACAACTTGATACCCAACGTACACGATTAACCAAAGTACAGAAGTCCCATCACGTCTTGGAAACAAAGGTCTACAATAGGTTGCCAGAGCCAATAAAAAATTATCTAGTATCTTTGTTCGGCAAATCACTATTTGATCTTCTGTGTGACTGTGTGCAAACCCCTTCTATTCTTTGGAGAAGTTTTTCACACATTCTTTATAATAAATTAAGTGTTATGAATATTCTATTGACGTTGCTGATGACTGTATTGTCCGATAGCAAAAGAATTAAATCTATCTAAATATATATATACAACTTGTAAGTGCCAATGTGTACTAAGGATTACAGAAATCGTTTACTCTATAGTAAGAAGTCTTTGCAACAAGAAAGCTGTATAAACTCTTAATATTGATGTCATACCTTGTGCTCTCTTATGTATTATATGTATTTTTAAATAATAAATAGATGATTGATTGATTGCAGGAACCCCCACCAGTTAAGTTTGTGAAACCCCTTCCGAAACCAATTGACCCAGGCCGGAAGAAGCGCGGAGGCAAGCATGTCCGAAAGCTGAAGGAGAGATACGCCATGACCGAGCTCAGAAAGCAGAACAATCGCATGAATTTCGCTGACGTAAGTTGTTGCAATCAATCTCTCAAAACTGTCTGATTATAGTGAGGTCCACGTTATAAAGGAGGTGTTTGATTAGCAATGGTATTGCTATCCTTGTCTATCATTCAACAAAGCGGGTAGCGCTATCTCTATCTCGCTTTGCTCTGTTGGCAGATCGTCTTTCAACAATGTAGAATTAATAACTAATTAACAAAATATTTCATCTTAATTATGAAAATCCATTATGAGATTATTGAAAAATATAATCTCTTGATTTATAAAATATAATTGATTATTTTAAACGAGAATGAACAGTTAATATTACATCAATAAACCTGTATATCAGCTACCGTCTATAGAAGGCATTGACGAGACAGATGTCTCTAACGTGGACATTACTATAGTTCAATATCTCCTATCTCTATTTCAAATGACTCTGCAATTCTTAAGGTCTCTTCACATTTTTAGCTACGCTACGCTGAAATATCCTAATGTTAGATCCAAGCTACGTATCTGTCACGTTCACATCAGCATAGCGTAGCATTCCATATTGGGAGATAGTACGGCTACGACTTTCGAAGACGTATTTTAGCTTAGCGTAGCTAAGGGCCGGTTTCCAAACCCGGTAAAGTTTTAGACTTTAAACAGCTGGAGTCAGAAAATTGGCTTTCCAACACTGGGCGTAGTCGCAGTCCACGTTTAAATTAAATTTCGAAAAACTAGAAAATTAAACACAAAATAAAATAAAGAGAAAATAGTGTAAAGTTTCAGCTATTTTGAATATATATATATATATATATATATATATATATATATATATATATTCAACTTGACTAAAGATATACACACCCTAATAGGGAAAAACAGGAAAAATCTTTTGCTATTTATAGACCTTGCAAAAGCGTTTGACACAGTTGACCGGGATATCCTCATGAATAAACTGTATTATATTGGTGTAAGGGACATGTCATTAAACTGGTTCAGGAGCTATCTCTCGGACCATCGCCAGATTGTCACTATTCTCAATGAAAATAGTATAAAAGTAGAGAGTTGAATTATGGCGTTCTGCAGGGAAGCACCCTAGGACCAATTTTATTTTTAATTTTTATTAATAACTTGGGAAAGCTGAATCTACAGAACGGTGATTGCTTCTTATATGCTGATGACACAGCTTTACTTTTCGATGGTCGCTCTTGGAATGAGGTATACAAACATGCAGAGTGTGGACTGAATAAAGTGAAAAGATGGTTTGATCAGAATCGTCTAACTGTCAATGTGAGTAAAACTAAGTGCATGCCAATTTGTCTCAGAGAAGATGCCGCACCTGTGGATTTGGAATTAAGATTGCACTCATGTGGAGCGTTGGATGAATGTATGGTATGTGACACAGTTGAAGCTGTCTCAGAATATAAGTATCTAGGAGTATTATTCGATAAACGTTTGAAATGGAGCTCCCATATCATTTTTACTAGGAATAAATTAAGGAAATTATTATACATTTTCAATTTTCTAAGTAAAATCATGAATATTGAAATGCTTAAGCAAGTATATTATGCGTATGCCCAATCTATCTTACAGTATGGTACCTTAGCTTGGGGAGGCGCCACAAAGACTGTCTTGAATCCCTTGGAAGTGACTCAAAAATCTATTATTAAAACGGCGTTACAGAAAAATAGTAGATACCCTACTGAAACCCTATTAAACGAGTTTAAAGTATTTAATATTAATCAGCTGTATGTT